>NC_031771.1:55650319-55734177 GCF_001522545.3 Parus major
GCAGGGGAGGAGGGTGAGGAGGAAGGATGGCAGACACACGGCATCATGAACCAGCTGCAGCCTCCACTGCCTATCCCCACCATCTCTTCAAGAGGGAGATGTAGAGGATTTGAGAGTGAAGAAGATAAGGAGCCTGAGCAGGATGGGGAGAAGAGGTGAAAGGAAAGTAGTTTCAGTTTGCTTTTTGTTTCTCACTATACTACTCTATTGTAATTGTTAATAAATTAAATTAATCTTCTGAATATCTGTTTTGCCCATGATGATAACTGGTGAATAATTGCCCTAGCCTTATCTCACCCCACGAGTTTTTTCTTCTTATTTTATCTTTATGTCTTTCTGAGTGAGGGGAGTGAGAGACCAGTTTGGTGGGCACCTGGCAGCCAGTCAAGGCTAATCTACTACTGTTGAATGGTCATGTTTAGATTTATACCCATAAATTACGTTCAAGGTTTAAGGCAGAAAAAAAGTTTGTCATTCTAACATATGCACAATAAAGTACTTAACTGCAAGAAGTGTATTTCCTGCAAGAAGAAAAATATGTCCGAATTAAGTCATTTTATTACTGCCTTAATATGTAATGCTTCCACCAACAGTAAGAGGTTAATGTTCAAACAAACAAAAAAAAAATTAGATGGATTTCTAAAGAAAAAAAAACCAAAAACCAAGCAAAAAGTTTTTTGCTGGCTCCATGCCAGGTGTCAGGAAATCTCACAGGATGCACCCTTCAAGACTCTTCCTGAAAGGAAAGTAAGTTTGGGTGGAGTTTGGTAATGCAGAAAGCAGAAATTCCAGGCATATCCGTGAAAGGGCAGAGTGCTTGGATTAAAAGCAAATTTTCTCCCTCCAGGAAGTGAGTATCAGATCAGCAGCTCTGTGATTTGGCTCACAAATCAATAAATGGACAGGAGAACAGAATGTTACCGAGTAACCCAGAGAAATTATTTCTTGTTACCAAGCTGAGAGGAAATGTACACACATTGACATAGAGCAAATACATTTATCTAGTGTAGTAAGACTAACATTTTGGTAAAATAACTACATGAACATCAAAACCAGAAGATTACATTTCTCAAATCCTCACAGTGTGGCTAGATGAGTGCTACTCAGGTCCCAGGCCTTGGTGTTTTTAGTTGCAATAGAATATGATCCTCTTTGGATGTGAACACTAGCAAGTAGCCAGAAGGGATGTAGCACAAAGTATTTACAGGGAATAATTTGAGTCTCAGATATCTTATTATGCTCAGAAAGTAGAACATCAAAATGTGTGCATAAGCATGTTGGCATAAAACAGCCATAAAGTGTCTATGTGCAAATTGTTTCTTACTGCAAGATCACCTTAAACTTATTCCTATGAATTTTAGAAATATCTTTCGGATTCTAAAGACTTAACAGAGGGTTAAAATCAACAAAATTAATATTTTGTATCTTTAACTACAAAGGTTTAGGAATTTTTAATTAAGCCAACACCATTTTAAAATCGTGTCACACAAGTGCTTCTTCATAAAGGAGATGACAGTTAGTGGGCTGAAATATACGAACCAGGGTTTCACCCCATCTTTGATTTCATGGACACACAACCTGAATAAACACTATAGGATAGAAATTTAAGGCCCCGTAATATTTAGCAGGGAGGTAGTGAATTATAAGAATTAGCAACCTCCTTTACTCAATAGAACCTATAAAGCTTAATCCAATTTTCACAGAAGCCAAAGACAACCTACTTGTTGCCTTCTGGTCTTTTGTCATTGATCATCTTGCAAGCAATACAAGGGTCTGTTTCTTTGATGTAAATGATACATTCAAAATAAACCCTCATTGTAAGACTAATTGCATTTATGTGATAACGTAAATGCCAAGCTTATTTTCTGATGTGCATTTTTCCAATGATAATCTGTGTGCAGTGTGCTAATGTTTTGCATGTAGGCAGGCTGAACTGCTGAAGGTCAATTCAGTCAAGCTATTTGGAAATGTGAGTATATAATGACATTCACTAGGAACAAGAGGAATGAGTAATTTTCTTTTTAGATTAAGATATTTTTCATATTCATGCATACTATTCAGTACATTGCAAGATTAAAAGACAGGAAGGTATGTCCTGGATTTCATTCAGTTCCTGTTTCCTTGTTAGTAGTGAAGTCTGAAAGTAGTAGTAGTGACTCCTCCATTATCTTCCCAGGCAAGAAGGTACTTTGAACACTTGAGAATCTTAAACTCATCAGAAATTTTCTGCCAGCCTCATCTGAACTAAATTTTCAATACACTGGGGACTTGTTTTTTCACATGAAGCTTAAATGTGGAGATTTTTTTGTACCTCTTGATTTTCATAGGGCAATTCATCTCATAATCTGTCTTTTCTTCAGTTAGATAATAATTGCAGAAGCAAAAGAAAACCTGCTATAAATTCATTACTGCTTTTACTCCAAAGACCCAGGTTTTCTATAATACTGTTAAGGATAAAACCCAGAGACAAATGAAAAAAAGAGGATTTGGCAAGACCTGTTTTCTGGAGAACTGACATAATCTAGAGGGCCAGTTGATGAAGGGTCTCCAATTTAGCTGCTTTTAATATAGACAAATCAGAAAAAAACATTAAAAAAAATCTTATTATCACAAATATTATGAACAAAGCTTCATAGGAGAGTCAGCTGTGGATTTCTGCATTTAAAAAAAATAATGAACTCTTTCCAAAGAAGTCTACTTGGTTTTGTTTTGTTGAGCTTCTCTTTTTTCCCCCAAAGAGAATGAGTGCAATGTGTGATATATTCTCTGGGAGGCCACAAACTAGTTTGTCCAAGCCAAGGCAAAACCTGTAGTCATTAGCATGGATCACATGGAGGGAATACAGCAGCCACAGGAGACCAATGGGCCTTGTGATAACACACACTGGAGAGTTCCATGCTCATTCAATAACTCCTGCATCATGCTGGCTGCCTTCCTATTGAACAAGAGTACATACCCATCTCTTCAAGCTCCATTTTGATAAAGATTGCATGTGCTGATAAATTCACACCTTTCCTTGACTGATTGTACTAGTAACTATATAGTTACTAGTTAACTTATATATAGTGTGTATATATATATATATGTATATACACACACTATATATAGTGTGTGTATATATATAGTATATATATACACTATATATATATATAGTATATATATGTATATATAGTAACTAGTTAACTAGTTAAGTTAAAGGAGGTGTACTTTGATTTGTGCTTGAATTAGGTTGGTCTTACTTCAACACAAAACTAACAAGGACAGTGACTTTTGAAAACATTTCTGTTTCATTTTTTTCCCACTTCAAGTCTCACAAGAAGGGCAGACTTTACTTTAGCAGTGCTGATCAGCAGCACTGATAATTATCCTGGATTATTAAAAGACCTATAAAACACCTTCAGTTTGAGGGAGCCTCTTCCATTCTGTCTGTTGAAAACAAACCTTAAAACTGAACTATGGAGTAAGAAAACTGTAACATATAGAACTAATATAAAATATAAGTATATTTTTGTTAATAATTCAAAACTTTATCTTTTTTTTTTTCTCTTTAGGGATCATCATAAATTATAAATTTAATAACGAGTCTCTCCAAATTCAGATCCAGGATATTAAAATGATATTCAATCCTACATCATAAGTTTTTGTAGATTCAGTTCCAAACTAGATCTTAATTTCAGCTCCAGTTCAGGAGTAGAAATCTCACATCACAAGAAACATCACTAAATATTTCACTGTAACATGGCCTCTTTCTCATGATAACATTAAGAGGAGTCAAGATTGTGTACAGACAGTTCATAATGAAAAATATATCTAGAATTTTGTATAGTAGGAGGAAGATATTTGCTTCACTTTCACTAAGCATTATATTAAACATAAACATTTTATTGTTTTTTTAAAAAAAATATGGTAACATTAATCTCACCTGATTTTATTTATTTTCTGAGCTTCTGAGGGTTTCTACTGCAAGATTGGAAATATGTTTGATACCCTCTAGTGGACAACATAATATATAACTTCTTACCCAAAAATGGCTTCAAGTTCAGAAAAAATATACATTTTCTCAGGCAGCTCTGATCCACAAATATATAATATAAATATATGTATATTTAATATTTCACTTTTCTTCTAGATTAAATCATGTGACAAAGCCATATAATAACATATTTCTTTTCTCTCTCACTGTCTGGAATGACCTGGTGCTATTTCCTGTCATTGATCTGAATGTTTACTCCCAAAATAATGGTTTTAGGTTTTCAGAGTTCTATCAGAAGAAGAAAAAAAGTCCCTTTAAAATGCAAGATAAGTAAAAAAAAACCTCAGCCTAGGAAACTGCCATTTACTTTTTGTAAAGTAATTTATTTATTGTTAAGTAATTATATTTATTTCCTTTTTCATAAGGAAATATAAAGTGAGGTCACTATTTAAAAATCCTTTTTTTTTTCTTTCAGCTTCTGCTCAACTCAGATGTACACATATATATTTTTATATCACTTCAGCTACTCACTACCCATTCAATGTAAGCAGATATGGATCAGAGATTTTATTGGATTTCTCTGAGGAGGAGCTGTGAAACTTCATATGTGGAATTGAGGATTATTGTGGTACATAGGTACTGCAAATATTTTTTTCTTAAACATTAAAAGGCTTTGCTGGGTGAACCATTACTGGCTACCTGGATCAGTAAATCAGATATGGTATATTTACTTTTTTTTTTTTTTTTCAGTTTGTTCTTATGTCTTATCTGTCAGGCTCTTTATGGAAAGTGCAATTGCTTTTGGCATGTTTTGATGGTCACTACACAATCTACACTGACTAATTTCTCTTCTTCCACACAACTGACTGACATTACTGGCTTGACATATCAATTAACACTTTGTCAGTCTTTCCTTCCCACATTATTCATTACTAGGTCACCTTCACTTATATACCATAATTATATCATGTGATTGCATAGCTATTTCCATCACTGATTTGACACATATATTATTAGTGCTTCTGTTTTCTTGATGCAAATGAGAGAAAATGTAATTTGACTTGGAATCCAAGAATGTTTCTCTCCTCACATATTAGAAAATTTCATAATACATATTTCATATTTTCTTTTTCTCAGTACTTCCATTTTAATCACCAGACACTTAGGTATGAACACAATAAAGGATTTATGTGTTTAAATCCAGCAGCAACAAAATTAAGTTCATGAAAAAGGAACAGAATTTCCAAAGGCATAGACTTGGGTATTGAAGAATGAGATCCAAAATAGGTAGCACACAGAATAAAGTCAAACCAGTTGTTAGCCCATAAAGATTCCTAGACAGGAGGGTAACCAAGATCATCCTTTTGGGAACACAGATTCAGGGACTCTCTGTTCACAGACTGAGTCATAGACTAAAACCCTCCTGTCCATTTTCCATGCAGTTCTTTTCTTTCAGAGACACGAGCCCAGATCACTTCTGGAGCCTGCCTGGAGACCATTGTAGCACTGCCCAGTATAGCAGCATGGCAGACAGCTCTTATCTAAGACATGAAAAGACAGAGTTTCAACTTTTTCTCAGATTCAGATGCTTAAAATTATTTTTTTGCCTCCTGAGAGATTGCCCTAACCAAAAACAAATATGCTTATCTGAGTGGAGCATATGCTTTTCTTTGAAGTTATACCAACACTCACCAAAGGACACACCAGGGTGGTGAGCAGAGCAGGATGCTGCAGCTCACTCTGTCTTCCCTGCCTCTGTGCACCTACAGTCCCTACATGGAGTTTGGATTAAACAGTTACTGCTTACAATGAACAGAAGACTGGCACAAGATACACTGTGACTGTGCTTAATGTGATTGTCTTTGATTTTAGAAAAAATAAACAATCCTGCTTATCTGGAGGAAAGAGTAAAATTATCCACATACCACATTAAAATATTCCAGGGAGCAGGCTGCTTTGTTTCTTATTGCCTTCCCCTTTCTGGTCCATACTGAAAGCTTTCATGTGAGAGGAGAGAAAAGCAACTTCCATCACCTGGAGAAGAAAAGCCCTTGAGAGGGGACGAGGAAGTTTTAGGACAATTATCTTTCAGCCACAAACAGATAGATGTAACCTGCTAAATTAGATTTAAAAAACACTTTCCAAGGTTTATAAAACCTCCATATTTCCAGCAAAATCATTTGTTCATTTTCCCATTTGAAGAAAAAATAAATAAAACTTCCCTAACTCGGGTAGCTTTTTTCTCAGATGATATGATATTCATATTTATAGGAGAGTTTACATGTATTCTATACACCCGGGAGTTTCTCTCCAGTCTAAAAGACTGATTAGTATTTCTTTCATGCCTGAATAGAGTTCAAAATGATCTCAACTGGAAGCAAGGGAGGGGAATCCAAATCTTTTTCTCTAACAAACCCCTTGAGCCTTACAAGGGCTCAGAAGGTAGGGCAAAGTAAAGATTGCCATGTAGAGAAATTGTGTCACTACTTTCCTAAAAGAAAGAACACCAACTGTTCTTGAAATCAAAACCAAACTTGTGCTAACCCAGAGAAATATTTTTTTATAACTAGTTTAATTTTGTTGTTTCTGTGGCTAATCCTGTAGCATAATGTGATTTATAACTACCCCATCTTCATGTAGTCAGCCAGTTTTTCTTTGGATATTGATATTTTTAACATATGTTTAGGAGATTGGGATAAATTAAGATAAATTAAATTTGCCTTCTTATTGTGGAAGGTTAGTAGTAACTGCATTTTTGTGAAGAGATTAAAAAGCTTGGCTTAAACTTTAACTTAAACATTTTGTAAAATAAGCAGATGGCTGCTGGCACTGTAGCATTATGGAACTGAAACAAGTGGTAGAAACTCTAAACACTTTTACAAGAAATGAAAATATTACTGGATATTACTTTGTCAAAACAAGTTCTAAAAATTTGCCCGTTCTTTGGTGAAAGCAAAAGCAAAAGCATACACACCAAGGAAGGAAGACTGCTTATTTTCAGGAGATACATAGAGGAATAATAATGGCTTAATAGTGCTAAAAAGAAGGAATTGGGAGTTCTGGTCCTTTGCTACAAATGTTCTGATTTAGTCATTACCGAATTGATCACTGCAAAGAGACCATTGCCAGTATCTTTAAGCAAAGTGTTTGCCATAGTCTCTGAGCATGTTTCTAGTGAGTTTTATAGCTTATCTCATAAGGCCACACGCAGGAATAAAGTTTCCTTCACATAGGATCCCTGGAACTGCCCACACTGTATCCTGGAAAAGGATTAAAGTAGGAAGGAAGCTGATTAATAAAGGGCAGAGCCATGATATCAGCCTCCTCTTACTCTGCAAAGGCACATGAACACTTGTGTCAGGCTCACTTCCTCCTGCCACTGTCAAACAAAAGTAATTGTTGACAAAAAAATGAGTTTCCACCGTGGGTTGCCTTGCAGCAGTGGCCCTGGCAAGGTGGCAAGGTGGCAATACTTCCTAATTTAAATTCTCCTAAATACTTCCTCTCTCAACATAACCCCTTTGAACCTACATCAAATATAGGGTCAAAATGAGTTCATTCCCCTGGCTTTTGGTAAACTTATCACATCTCTGCAAGGCATCTATAACTGCTGCAGTGCTCACTGAAGTTCTCCACAGTGATACCCTACTCTCTCTCCAGGTTGCATTTCGTGATCTTGTCACCTTCTAGATTCCCCTTGAGTCAGAGTTTCTGACCCTCAGGGCTGGGGAATGTCAGACTGTGGGCTGGTGAGCTCAGACTGTGAGGCCTGAGAAGGCAGCAAATATCAGTCCATCATTTCCAACCCTGCCTCAGGCTCTCCTTACAGGCTTTCCTGAGCCAATACTCCTAAGGAAAGCTTCCCCTGCACTTTTCTACCCCTCCTGCACTTTTACAATGTCCCCCCTGAGTTTTCTGCTCTGCTCCCAAAAATTCTCCTGCAGTGTGCTCCCAAAACCAACCTCCTCATGGGCATTCTGTACCCACTGTCTGTAAAGTCTCTACTCCTTGCCTGGGTAATTATGCTGCAGGAAACAAGCACCAGCTGGCTGATAGTATTATAATTATAAATCACTGGAACTTCTACTAATTTTGAATTCTGAAAGTCATTCTGTTCTCAGATGCTCAGCAAATCACTTTTTTTTTTTTTTTCACAAACTATTGTGTCACAATAGCCTGCATATTTATTTTGTTTTTTCATAAGCAGGACTTTCAGTTTTCTTAATTTTTTTGCAAAGAGTATGAATTTCTATAAATTAATGATCTGCAATCCTCCATAGACCACACTTCAAAAGAAATGCAGGTAGGCCACATATGTTCTCTTCCTGCCAGTCTCATCCAATCTAATGACTTCTGATAATATCTAGCAAAGACCTCACAGCCCACAGCCTGCAGGTTCTGTACCTTACAGAATCTGACATTACATATATTAGTTTTGTTTGTCCCCTACTGGCTCATCTCATCTCCAGAAAGATCAGATAGAATCACTGGAGTTGTTAAACTCTCAAATAAAAGGTAGAGAAAACAAGTTAAAGGCAATCTAGGATGAGCCCAAATATTTTCCACCCTTCTCTTGCTGAAGATGGTTGATTTTTCATATATTCAGAGAAGTAGGCTTAAAGACATTTGGGTGGTTCCCTGACTAAGATGCACAGCAGATGATTTTATTGTCTTGAAATAAGTCAATGTACATTATTTTTTTATTTATGACATTACACATGCATTCATCTGGATGTAAATATTCCTGCTTTTCTCCTGTCACTGGTGAAGGGAATAAGCTCCCCAGACATAATTTTCTTTTGTCATGTTCCTCAGCAGATTCTGTGACAATCTTTGTCCTCTGACCAGGAAAGCTGTCACTGTGCTGTCACCCTACAGACAATGCCAAAGAAATTTGCATCCTTCTCAGATCAATCCTCTGAAATTAAAATGTCTGGCTAAGGCCATCCTCAGGGGCTTCAGGGTGTTGGGGTTTCCTTAGGGCATTTTTCTTCTTTCTTTTTTCATTTCTTTCCTTTCTGTAAAAATAAAACACTCTTCCTGGGTAACTGGTGTATCATTTTTTCTAGACCCATATTACAAGGATGCATAATCTTATAATCATGCACTGAATAGAGTCACCTCTTGTTGCATAGGCCATGCACTGAATAAACAGTGGTGTTTTTTTACTCTGTGTATATTCTGTGAACATTTGCTTCTGTGGACAGACTGTGGGAATTCACCCAGACTATCATGCCCATCGTCTGTACAGTTCCTCTTAAGATTCAGGTGGATTTCACGTGGATGGCTTGGCAAGGTGCTGTGGGACTGCTTGATGTACAAATCCTCTGAAGTGTAAGGGGTTTTATTAGAATGGTAGGCAGCTTGATTTTTTGTACATTATCTCATGGTTTCTCCATCCTGTGCAACAGCAGTAAATAAATGACAGGTCTGAAGCTAACTGGATGCTATGCAACTTAGGTCATGCTTGCTTTCAAGTCAGAAATAACACAGACACAAATACAAGGAAAGTAATCTGCACAACAGTTTGTACCTCTTTGACCCAGGCACTGATCTTGAGAAACCTAAGGGAACTATAAAAATCAGCTAGATCCTATTTTAAATACTCTGAAAGGTTCTTTCTCCTATTCCTCAGTCTTTAAATCTTGCTTTCCAATCCTGCACAGACATTTTCACTCCAACAGATGTTTCCCCTTTGAGCTTTTCCTATTTAATATATTTCAAATTGAAGTCTCAAGCTGCTTGCTCACCTCTCTCTACTTCAACGGAGCAGTTGAGATGCAAGGAGAAAAATAGCTCAAGCAGATGTTTCAGAAGTTAAAAACGTTAGAAAAATTAAAAAATGGAAATTGCTAATGTGGATTTTATATTTGTCTGTAGAATTAACAGATGCTCACAGACTAATAACTACTTCTATCATTTTTGAAGAAAACTGATACTAAATTTGAATTTTAAAAAGCTGCTTTGAGTAGCATACATGGAGTAATATGATTTATTACATGCAGTGAAAGACAATAAAATTTTGCCAGATAAACACTTATTATATTGGAAAAAATGAAAATTATATGCCCTGCCCCAAGGAATTTAGCAGGTTGTGGCTTCCCTGTGTGGGGATGTACAAAATGTTGAGGAGAAATTTTCCTCTCTGCACTGAGCTTCACAAGTTCCAGTCAGTCAAAAGCATTCACTCCTTTTGTCTCTTTGAATACAAGAGAAGTTGTACAACTGTACCTTTGTGTATCTTGGTTGCAGTGGCTACTCCTCTTCATCATGAACAAGCCAGCTTGGTGCCTGTGTTTGTGCACACTCTCCTGATTTGAGTGGCTAATGGCATCCTCAAGAATGCAGAACACCTTCAGCAGCACCAAAGGGTTTATAACCTCTTGAAGGTTATCCAGACTTTTCTATGAGTGATAGCCTTATGGCATTTAAATATATATAAATATATATATATATATATATATATATATACACATTCTAGAAGACTAAAGAGGGAGTACAAAAGATGGGAAAAGCCAAAGCTGTTGATGCACTTGTTAATAATTATCCTCACAGTTTATTTTTGGATTTATATTCCCGGACCACTGAGGATCAGAGTTCAGTTCTATGGAGAAACAGGAGATGGCTCAATGGAAGGGACTATCTCTGACAAAGATAAGCTACAAGAAACAGAATGAATTAGAAGATTTAGAAGCACTGGTTTAGGATATCTTTCACAGAAAAAGATGGCTGGTGATAAACAGAGAGCACAGTATCCAAAAACACAAGTTCAAGTTTGGTACCTGACAGATTAGCTACTGCACACAGAACAGTATGGAAACTGTTACAAATATGTTCAATAAGACAGTGAAACTAGCTGATGTGTCCAAGGCCAGAGAGCACAGAATCACAGCATCATAGAATATGCTGAGTTGGAAGAGATCCATCAGGATCA
Source organism: Parus major (assembly GCF_001522545.3). Classification (NCBI taxonomy): domain Eukaryota; kingdom Metazoa; phylum Chordata; class Aves; order Passeriformes; family Paridae; genus Parus; species Parus major. The sequence goes on from NC_031771.1 coordinate 55,661,227, forward strand.
TTGAGTCCAGCTCCTGGCCCTCACAGGACACACCAAGAGTCACAGCATGTGCCTGAGAGCATGGTCCAAATGCTTCTGGAACTCTGCCAGGCTGGTGCTGTGACCACTGCCCTGGGGAGCCTGTTCCTGTGCCCAGCCACCCTCTGGGTGAAAACTTTTTCCTGATATCCAACCTAAACCTCCACTGACTCAAGCTTCATGCCATTCCCTCATGTCCTGTCACTGTCACCAGAGGGAAGAGATTGGTACCTGTCCCTCCCCTTCCCCACACAAGGAAGTTTTAACTGCAGTAAGGTCTCCCCTCAGTCTCCTCCTCTCCAAGCTGAAGAGACCAAGTGACCTCAGCTGCTCTTCATATACCTTCCCCTCCAGACCTTCACCATCTTCCTGGTCCTCCTTTGGATGCTTTCTAATAGTTTAATAGTCTTTTCTAATAGTTTAATGTCTTTTTTTTTATATTCTGGCACCCAGAACTGTCCCCAGCACTGGAGGTGAGGCTGCCCCAGCTCAGAGCAGAGCAGGACAATCCCCTCCCTGGCCAGGCTGTGCCTGATGCCCCCCAGGACAGGGCTGGCCCTCCCAGCTGCCAGGGCACTTCTGGCTCATGTACCAACTCTGTATTAACCAGAACCCTCAGGTTCCTTTGCACAGTGCTGCTCTCCAGCATCTCATTCACCAGTCTGTCTGTACACCCAGGATTGCCCCGTCCCAAGTGCAGCATCTTTGTTTGGCACTTACTTTGTTACACTTCATAAGATGATGGCAGAATTGAAAACAACAAAACCCCACTCCTCTCACACTCTTCTGTCCTATTCAGAGTCTCAGCCATGGACTTTCACTGTGGAAGAGTTCCACCTTGCAACAAAACCTGACAGAATCCTTCTGTAAACCTGAATCCATTTCCACTTTACATCAGTAGCTGTCCAAAAATCTTTTGATTTCAACAGGACTTGAAGTAGACCCTTTAAGAGCGAAAAATTAAGAAACTAGACTTTTTTGATTCAGCTTTCTGTGATAGACACTTTCACACCATATACTGGTGTAAAAATGTTACTCAAATGATAAAAGCAGCATATGCCAAACTGCTATGTTGTTTTTTGTTTTGTTTTTTTTAATGCACTCAGAACATGCTTTATATTTTCTATACTGAGAGATGGAAGAATCTCAAAACACCTGAGAGAATAAGAAATACACAAAGCTACAGGGAATACACATCAGAGAGCAGTCATTATGTAAGCAACAGCAATTATATTTTAACATCAGTCTAGTTACTTGTGAACCAAAAACTATGTTTTGAGTTTTGTTTGTAGAGTATAAATAAGTCTTTACACAGGAGAAATAGAGATTGTTATGGAAGCTGAAAATTTTGATGGTCTTGAAAAAATATGCTACACATATTTAAATTCAGACCTATATACATTGTTAGCACCGTGGGAGGTTTGTATTATTTTCCTCCATTTTTGAAAGATACAGTGTTTGAAGCATTGTTAACATAGAATAGGATGTAAATATTTATTCTCTTTCTTCCTTGTTTACCTTCCTTCTCTTCCATTTATTCTCTGGTCAGAACTTCAGACTCAGCTGAAGTTAACTGCATGTAATTCAGTAACTTCATCCATGCAGGATCATTTCTCCACAGAATTCCCTTCTCAGCCAGTTTTCTCAGAAGTGAAAAGGAAGTAACATTGCCCATGAGATTCAGCAAAGATCCCTGAGCACCATGTGGTCCTTTTTCCATAATGGTCTTTTGATTCAAAATTTTGAATAAAATGCAAAAAGTTGTTCTTAATGAAATTGTGAAGTCCAAGGCTGAGTCTGTAAAAAACTCTTCTGTATTATCTTTTGTATGTTTTACTGAGAGGGTATCACTTCACAAAAAATAAGATGTATGCACACTGCTGTTAGGTTAGTTAAACTAATAATCTCAATTCTGAAGGTATATTTAGACTGTTGAGCTTTGATACAGTGCCATTTGACATGAGGTTGTTTTTTTCAGCTGAGTGTTTGGGAACTGGTGATAAGAAATAAAAGTATAAATCTACATTTGTGACTGTGGGCATGCTTTGCAGGAGTCAGTGTAGAACTATTTGCATTACCCTTTCTAGACACTTGCCTCAGTAATGAACTCTTCAATTCTATGTTGAGATCCCATTCTTCCATGAAAAAATTGATACAGAAAATGAATGTTGGGTGTTTGCTCAGAGAAGAATAACAACGTTCATATTTTCAGAAATGAGTTCTTGTCATTTCCTTGGAAATAATAATATCTTCTAGTGCATGTGCTTTTAGTATTAATTCTTTGTATTTAATTCTCTTTCATTAAAATGGTATTAAAATAATATAAAGGCAATGTTCTTTTAACAGAACCTTACCAATTCTTAATTTGAGTGATATTTATATAGAGCTGTGCTTAAGGAATATGTAAGTGGTTTTCCTCTAAAACACAGAGACTGTTCTTAATATAACATTTGGCCTCCAAAATAAATACTTTAAAAAGATGTCATTGTACTTAGATAATACAATTTACTAAATTTGTTATGTTTATGCTTGAAATATTTAACACAACAATCTAGGAATAAATTAGTAAAATAGTAAACAAATAAATAAGTCTTTGTCACCAAGAATGATTGTATGAAAAAGGAATAGTTCACTTTACATTGTTTATTAATCTACTTTTTGATCCAATAAAAGATCAGTAATGATAAACTTTTAGTGAGCTAGTTACTTACAGAAGTGCTGATTGACCACACTTCCAGATTACGTCCCCTAGTCACAAACCAAGGGATAGTGTGTGCCTAGTTCCTCTACCTCAGCCAAGGTTCTCTTTGTTCAGAAGGCCATACCTTTCCTCCTCCTGGTGATTCTTCCATTCCTGACAGGGATTGTTGGTAGGGAGCAGGCACCCCCTGCCTCTCAGGGTGTGAATTTTCCTTCCTGCACTCCTGTGAATGTGTTACAGGAGAGAAGGTTGTGCAGTGAGCACCCAGAGACAGAGCACCACTGAACAGTTTAGAGGAGCAGGGTTATGTCATCCAACATCCTGTGCAAAGGCTTGACTTTGAACTTAGATGAGGCTGTTCAGAGTCAAATCCAGTTGAAGTTCATGTGACCCCAAAGACAGAGATTCCACAGCTTCTCTGTGCAAGCTCCTCTGATCCTTCATCATCTTCACCATGACAATTTTTCCTTTAGATACTATTCTAAAGAATTCCTCTTTTTTGAAGTTTTATCTGTTGCATTTTGTCCTCTCATCATGAATTTCTGAGAACAGTGGCTCCCTCTTCTCTACAACTACTCATTAAAGGAAGTTAAGAGAGCATTTAAGTCTCCAACATGATTGCTTAAGTATCCTGATTTTCCAAAACTTGATTTTACTCATCTGCTGCACCACTGAGGGAGTGATGGCACTACTGTGGCACTTGGCACACTAAGCTGCAAGGAGACCTTGCCAAGAAAAAACTCAGTGACAAGTATTTTATTCATCCACACTTGCTTTCCACCACACTTGCTTGACTTCCTGCATGGTGGAAGGGACAATTCTTGTGCTTTGAGGAGCTTGATCTGGAGTTTTCCTTCTCTGATCTCAGTGCTCCCTTTGCTGTTGCTCACTCTTTGCCTCCATCCCCCCTCCCTTGTCTCTGACTGATGATTTCTTGTTTTTCCTAAGCATGTTTTCCCAGAGACACCACCAAGATGAGCAATGCACTCAGCAGAGCTCTGCAGAGCCTCTGCTTGTGTCCAGCTTGGGGCAGTGCCACAGGCCACACCTTCAGTCCTCCCACTGCCCAAACTCTGCCACCCACACCAATGCAGTACTGTATTTCTGTGCATTTCTGAAAGAGTGTGATAATTGTCATGCTGACACGTGAAGATGAGGGTCTGGGGAAGCACACACTTGCATCTTTCTTGATTATGACAAATGCTTTAAAATTCCTTACAGCTTACAGTGATGTCACTGTACATACCTGGCTTTAATAACTAGGCTCAAATCAAAATTTGCAGCACGTGACTGACTGGAAACTGATATATGCAGTGGAAAATGAAGATAGTGATTATATCCATTAACTTTTGTTCTAAATTTGCAGTTTGTAACCTAAAATCTTAGTAATTGATCACTTGCATCCAAATGAATTGCTTTAATTTGATTTACTTAAAAATAATTGCTTGCAATTTATATTAATTTAGTATCAGCTTCAGTTTACTTCCAATTCTGTACATCAATTTCATTCAAATATATAAAGATCATCACTTAAACTAGTAAGGACATTTCCACTCAAAAAATACATTTCTTTTAAATGTTTTAACTTAGGATTTTGTAAAGTTAAAGATGTGTGAATTTTAACATACTGGTTGAAAATGCTTACATTATTTATTTAATGGAAAAATACAACATATATGTTGATAAAAGGAAACTACTGGGGTCAGAGTGAGTGGGTGAGTTCAACTTTTTTTCACTTGTCCTCCAAAGCACAATAAAAGTAAACTAAAGGCAGCTACAGAAAAACATTTTCTTTTGCATAAGAAACATTCTGGTTTTGTGGGTATTTACAATCCATAACTGGTAATTTTGATTTCTTTGTAGTCCTGCTGTGGCATAAAATTATGGTAGCTGAAGTACAACAAAAGTTTCCTACATTTCTGTTTTTTATTAAATGATTGCTCCATTGTGTTTCCCTTTTTTTCATTTACATTCTATTTCTCCAAATATAAGCAACTCTTTAGACCAACTAAACCAGTTTAGGTAGCATAACAATGTTGAAAGTGTGAGTACTTTAGCCTTCAAAATAATCCTAAAATACTTCTTACTTGTACAAACATTTTACTTATTATTAGCCCTCCAGGGCCAAGGAGCCAGGTCCACACAAATCCTGGCTCCTCTGTGCAGCAGAGCTACAGCAATCCAGCTGAAAATGGAAGCTGAGTGTGAGATTCCATCTCCAGAGCAGTGCAAAGATACAGCCTGGTTGTGAGAATCTGATCCAGAGCACATTTCCTTTGATATGCTTTTTTTTTTCCTACATAAATGCCTACACTTATTTTTCTACAGCATCTGTATGCATATCCCCAAGTCACATTTTGTGATATGTGCTTTATCCTTTCAATCTCAAAAATGTATTAATTTATTTGTATGCCTTTGAGTTTTTTACCCTGCCTTGCTCACAGTTCTTATGAACAGAATCCACAATCTCATTTCTGACACATTAGTTTCATTTCCTTTCCCACCTTACCCATATAACAGACCACACATAGCACAGCTCAGAAGATAAATTTGACTGTCCCCACCACCACAAAATGTTGGCATATAAGGAAGCTAACACATTGCATTTTTATCTTCATTCCTCTTACAATGCAATATCTGTTTAACCTAAGCAGTGCAAAATTGGGAGAGGATTCTTGGTATAAAAGCAAGGCTTAAGCAACAAACAGTGTTGCTTTAACAGGAAAAGCACCAAATGAATTGACAAGGTGGCTACTCCACCTCAGGAAAGGTTTCCTAAAACTTTACTCTCTGACTCTCCTTTTGTGGCTCTAAGCAGCAAAAAAGGAAGCAGCAGCAGGCATAGAAGCAAGAAAATAGGTCATTCCTTGTTTAAAAGTTCATGCTGCACAGCAGTTCCTGTCCTCAAAAGCTGTTTTCTTTCAGAAAAGCAGCAGGCTGAATGCAACACATTGTGCAAAAGTTATGAACTACATTCTTTCCAGGGTTAAAAAAGAAAACAGAAAAAAAATGAACCCAAACCACAAAACACCAAAACACACAATACTTGCCACAGTAAAAAAAAGAATCTTTGTTTTCCCAGAAAAAAAGTCAACATTGCATTATGCAGGTCTGACAAACCCTTTTTTTCTATACAGGGGTTTGCTTTCAAGGGAAGGATTTAAGTTATTTACATAGATTCATAGGTTCTGGCCTGATCTGACTTTCTGGGAGAAGCAGATCTCCACAGACTGAGGAGGTGTGCACAATATCTTCTGTCTTCTATTTGGTACCTGCTCACAGATTTTGCTGACAAATATTGAACATTCCTCCTTTTCCATGCCGTTTACACAGTAAAGGCGTGGCTGACATTACCATCAATCAGCAATAATCAGTAATCAGCAGCCTAATGTCTAAAGTACTGGCTCTGTCTGCACTGTAGTTTATTCCTTGGAAAATTGGTGCTGTAAAGCAGTCTCTTTAAGTGCAATATCTGAGTTCTACCAATCTTCTCTCTTTATCTTTTGGGTACATGCTCAGATAGATGAGACCTAACTCCCTGATAAAACATTCATTCACTGATAGCTGTATTTAACCCCAGGGTACACCAATCCTCTCAGTTATTCACCTCTTGCTATCCATGTATCAGCAGTGAAGTTACCTGATAAACACAGACTGATTCACTTCAAAGAAGTACTTACCATTCAGTCTTTCTTTTTTCTGCAGAGAGGCTTCTCTCTAGTGAAGAGAACATGCAGAGCAGTGAAGTTAACATGGCCATGAAAATCAAACCATGCACACTGAAAGGGACAGGACAGGGAAGAAGGAAAAATACCAATAGACATGTAATATGAACCTAAGAGATTAATGCACTGCTTTGGATTTGTATGATTTCCAAAGTAAGCAGAAGTAATGACAGCACAAAGGTGTACAAGGCTCATCCAGGCATAGCTCTGAGATCATCATGATATGAATATAGTGTCTCTCCAGCTGCTTGGAACGTCCCATGACCTCTGCTGCATGTAGAGCTCATACAGAGTCACAAATGTGACAAACATGTACAGAGACACAAACATGTAACTGCTGCCCTCCTCTCACTAAACAAGATCTCCTTAGATTTTAAGTAATCAAATACCAAGACCTGTTAGCAGTTCTACCTCATACCCACACATCAAGGATCACATACATGTATTGCACTGCATAAAGACACGGATCGAGGCAAGTATCAGTGAGATGAAAATAGGCAGCCAGAACAAAAGGTGGGATCAGATGCAGATACCAATATTACTTACTCTTGTTAAGTATTTTTAGTTCAGCACTCAACATCAGTGTGGATTATTTTTGAACATCAAGGACAAGTAGCATGAGTTAAATGGGGAAACAGACTATTAGAGGGAAATAAAGCAGATGCTACTAGTAGCAAGCTAAACTGAAGGAAAAAAAATCCTGCATCTTATCCCAAAATTGTCAAAAGCGTGATGAGATTTCCAGTCACATTTCTGTACTTATCTTTGGTGATCTTACTGTAGTGGCAAAGAAGAAAAATTGGTCTTTTCTATTTGCAGTATTTTCAGCTTAGGGGTCAGACAGTTTGCACAGAAGTTACGTTGAAAAACAGGTCCTAGAGTAAAATCTCATAGAAGATTTTTAATACTCTGTGGAAGAACAAGCCTGAAAATACCCTCCAGACTAGCAGTCCTTTTAGCTTTCAGGATCCTCTTCAGCTCTATATTTTTCACAATGCAAATCAAGACACAGATCTAATTTTTGAATGTCATGTCTCCATTCTTTTGCATTCCTCCACACACAACTCATTGTCTGTCAACTTCCTTTGCCAGTTTTTCTTTTGTTCTGTGCTTCCCTTCATATGATCCCATTTTCTTTATCATTACTGTGCCAAAAATTGGAGCACCTTGCAAACATTATAAGCTCTTCCAATTTTCTGCTTAACCAAATTCAGCACCAATCCATAAATCCTACCTTTTTACTGGATGTTCCAATCAACAAAGTATGGCAGACGGAATACAAAAGGATCTTAGAAATGTACATGCCAATTAAAAATATGTCATGCTAATAAATTGAGACTGAAATTGAAGCTTTCATGTATTACAGAAGAAAAATTATAAAGATTTGTGGGAATATGATAGTGTTATACATAGAGGTAGCAAGTGTCCTTAAAAGTCAGCTGTAAAACAAATCCCATCTAAACCATAATGAGGAGAGTCAGCACTTAAAATAATTATTACAGAGGTAAAAGTGCAAGTTTACCAATGATTGTATTACTCTGCTTTGAAATTGCAGCCTGACAGTTAAGACAAAGGCAATTTTAAGGATCAAGGAAAACATAATGATCCTAGAGTTTGATGAATATGATGATTAAAAGTCTCTTAAGTTAATTAATTTGATATAATGATTGAATCAAAACTTGTGTCTTAATGGAAGATGACGATCTAATTGCAAAGCTGCTCCAGATGTGAGTATACCAGGGAGAGATTCAAAAGAGTGTCAGAGTTCAGGTTTATTTTGCTGCAAGAAGGAACATGAAGATTTTCTATGAGTTACACAAGATTAAATATATTCAACTTGTGAGATTAAGTTCAAAGCTCCCCATTACATTGCTACTGGAAAAAAACAGACTCTAATAATTCCTAAGGAAAGAAGCATTTATGGAAGAAAGGCACCTCTCCACACATTTCCTAAAATACCTGCCCATGCTACACAAAATCTTTATTCTCCCCTCCATTATCCCAAATATTTTACATTGTTGGAAAATCCTTAGTCCCTTAGGACCAATTCAGATTTGTTATGTATATCCTGTGCTTCATATTACAGTAGGTGAGAGGAACTTTTGGCTTGCATTCCACCATAGAAGAAATAAAAATTAAGAGCAACAAAATAAAAATGTGTTTAAATACAAGTCATCCTTCCATACAACTGAACTCAAGTATCTACTTCTCACCAGATTTATCATGACTTGTAAAAAAAGCATCAGTTTTGCACAACTTTAGCCTTTCTAAGCCATTTAGGAAAGTATTTCACCGCAAATTTTTCCTCAGAGACTTATCTTCAAAAGGAAATACAATTGATAAAAAGAATAATAAGACTCTTACAAGAAAGAAAAATTATAAAAAAAACCCCATCTCTGATTACATGGTCACAAATGTTCAGGTTCCCCAGCACTCTATGTCTTTCTCCCTCGAGAATCAGTGGAGTGTGGGATGGTTTCCTGGCAGGACCTGTGGAGAGAGAAGCAAAGGGCATTGATAAAGTGGCCCATGGATATGTGGTGTCCAGCCAGGATCAATCCACCATGGCATTTTATCTCTGTTTTAAATGCATATCCTGTTTTAACAGTGTTTATTTTTTTTAAAAAAGCAGGCAATTTTAAATCTTGAACCTTTGTATATATTGAGGTAGTCATTAAGTTATAGTTTGGAAAATATTTAGATTTCTCAAACCTTTCTCTTTTCCTTTCACCTTGAAATACACGTATTTTGCCTGCACATTTACTAAGTTGTACTGTTTTAGTTCGATTTTAAGACATTTTTGATGGAAACAAAAGTGTTTTCCTCACTTCCTTTCTAGCACAAAAGAACAGGATTAGCAGACTAAGAAAAAAAAATATTTTTTTCTACTGTTTTGAAATATAAAACATTTGAAAAGAAGTTTGCTGAGAAAATCTTTTGCCACAATTAAATTGTCATTGGAATATTTTCAGTGGATAAACAGGTCTGCTAACAGATCTACAGACATCCAACTGCTTTTTCAGTCTGATTGTTCAGACTCTGCATATAACAAGAAAACACTCCAAATGCTCTGTATAAGACCCTTCCCTGAGCTACTGGAAGGACATTAATGCCCTTCAAAAAACCAATGCAAATACCTAATTAATTTTTTTTTCCCTAGGAGTTTGATTCTTAATGTTATAAAAAGAAGCTAAATCCCATCTGATTAACAGAGACAAAAAGAGACACAGTAGGGCAACATAAATTGTTTTTCTATATTGGAAAATCTTGCAAAGAACAATTAGAACCCAAACAGAACTCTTCAGCAAACCACAACAAAGGAGAATTAATCTACAGATTGATGTCTCATTTTTTTGCCAAGACTCTCATTCACATACTTCTCTATCTGTCTTTCCTTTTTTACTTCAGTGAATAATACTATATATAGGTCTTTCCAAAGTAAAGTTCTACTTTATGAATTGGAGAAAGTAATAGTTAAAATACAAATGACTTATGATATCTAAACTTTATTTTGAATTCGGTTTCAAACAATACAATGGCAGAGTGTAACTACAGTAGAAACTTTATTGAAAATATTTTCTTTATCTCTTTGGTTTAGTATTTGGAATGATTAAAAAACCGTAATAGAAAAGTTTATCAGGATATGCAAGTATAACACAGAAATAAATCTGCATTACAAACCAGAATTTGCACTACAACACTATTTTCCATCACAATTCACAAAGATCAGTTCCAGGTGTTCCCTAATTAACAGAGTACCAGACTTTGCTGTTGCCATTCACATTATCTGTATTCACAGATTCACATTGCATTCATCAGCTTCTTAATCCCTCAAAGGTATTTTGTAAAACGTAAAGAAAAAAGCAGATTATGAACTCTGAGTGATCACTGCAACCTGTGTCAACTCAACCCTTCTTACAGCAGCTTTATTCTTTTCTGCCTTAGAAACATCAAAAAACACTTGGTTTTAGCAGTGCACAAAAATTCCTGTCCAAAAAGTTTTGTCACACACATCTGTTTCTCCTGCCACAAGCTTTCACCACTTCCTTTCCCTATGCAAACCATTAACATGTCAGATCAATTTTGACATATTCTGAAAATAAGTAATTTGTTTCCTCATGATTCCTTTTTTTCATCCAAGGATTCAGCAAACTCAGGTAAACAAGAATGAGTTTTCACAGGAAAAAAATAAAATTCTGTGATAGCAGGAGATAAACATAATACTAATAACAATCTCTTTCCAATTTATTTATCACATGTAGCAAGCTCTTCTGTCACATTCAGGAATGTCACCCTTGTATAGATTCAGTCTGCTGGGTTTTCTGACCTTTGCTACATCAAATTAGCCACTCTTCTCACAGTGGCACTCATCTGGAATTGGACCATGACTGGTAAAATAAAGCCATCATTAATTTACTATGAACATATTCCCACTCTTCATATGTCATCTTCAAAAAAAAAAGAGACATAATGACAAAATAATAATATTACCAAATTTTTAAATAGTGTTTTCAATTGCTGTTCTCGAGACAGTCTTTAAAATACATTAGTTGTAACTTCCATAACTTTTGCTCTAGACATTCTATTGCATTTTCTATGAGCTGTTTACCAGTGAATATATTTGAGTTTTCTAGACATGAACATGTACCTAAATACTGCTAACAGGGCAACACTTGTGATAGAAAACCAAAGGTGTAAATATGCAAATTTAGCATGCCTAATCCATAGGCTGGTTACTCAGGAAATACTGGGGAGGAAGGTGAGGTACAATGTGATTTTTTTCCTCTTACTGACCCAGTGTTAGAACCCCAAATCATTATACTTACCGTCATTTTGGTATTTCCTTTCCCATGGATTAATTAGAATTTGGTCTTCATAAGCTGAAAGAAGACTGCTGAAGTCAATACACTTACATTGCTATAAATTCTGGATTAGTTTTTAGTTTTGAATATTTCTAGATTTCTAGCCTGACTTTTCAGAAAGTTGAGAATGCATCAGGCCATGTGCAAATGGCATTTGTTGTGATACACAATTCCTATTGCTGCTGCTGCAGACAGCCTATACTGACTTCCTAAAAGTTTGGCCATATGTTACCTTTCCTTCTACTATGAGGAAAAATTATTTTTTATCTTATGCAGGTGTCACTGATTTACTGAGATAATCTCTAAAGCTATGATTCATCAAAGTGAAAGGCAAATAAATACCACACTGGCATATATATATAATAGCAAGTGTTACCTAGCTGGGCTTGTGTCACTACAAATCACCTCAGAAGACATTGGCATTATCCTTTTCCTTAGGCTCAGTGGGTCACTGGTAGCTGCAGGTGAACACACGTTTGCAGATGATGTTTGCAGCAGTTGGCTGATTTGGAGGTTTGGCAGAGTGTGAGGACCTGAGTTCACATTGCAGCTGTGGCATTTCACTGAGGACAAAGGGAGATGAAGGGAAAGGCACGAGCTCCTGAAAGGCAAGGGGTTCCCATGAGTTAGCAGGGTGTTACAGGGGTTCAGGAAGTTAAATCCTTACAAGGAAAATGGGATTGTTTTCACCACCTTACTCTCATGTTCTCATTCACACGTGGAAACAACCAAGACAAGCAAAAGTAGACGTGCATCCATTTAAGGACATGTAGTGGCATAAAGAATAAAGATGTAAATGCATCTCCTAAACACAACTCTTTTTTCTCCAGGACTTTTCTGCATGATGGGCTTCAAAGAAGCATTAATAACGAGAGAATGTAGCATGGACTGAAATTTGGGGTAATTTCTGGTGAAAGAACCAAGTATTCATTTCAGGATATAAGAGGCCTAGAAGACAATTACAAGAATTTATTTAATGTACTGCACTAATTAAACCTGTCAAGAAAATTAGTGAGTAAATTACTGTTCAGTTGTACTTACTAAGTCAAAATATTTATAAAATTGAAAATATATCATAAACATACTTAATGAGGAAAAAAATATTCAGAAAATGTAGGAGTTTGGAGATTGTTGCCTACACTCCCTCAGCAAAGCTAGTTCCATGCTGGAATCGACCATCTATCTTGTGCTACATCTTCTAAAGAAAAATATAGACCCAAGGTCTGTGATATGCAAAATGAGCCACGTATTGTAAAATATATTGTGTGTTCTGGAACTTTTCATAGGAAAGAACTACAAGGGACATAATCAGTATCAGTAAAAATGAAAATTCTTTTTAATTGAACTATCCAATGTTTCAGTATTTGTACAAAATTCTAGAGCCTTAAATAATATATTGGCTGGTTTAAAGCCTGGATTCAAAATTATTTCAATCTTTAAATATTTAAATCATTGTAAAATTCTGTGATTATTCAGAGTAGTGTGGAATTCATCTTTCTCAGATGAATCTGAAATAGCTTTGCATGGTCACATGCCATGGGCTCTTACAGATGAAACATGCTCACATATCTTTGTTCCATAAAACCTAAATCACCAGATCACCAAAACTACTTATTGAAATTGCTGTGCTTTAAGACTCTTTTGCTGCTGTTATTTGCCTTTAGGAAAGTAAAAAATCAAACCACTTTGTTGTTTCAGGATTTGTTTTGTGGTGACTTCTTAGTCGGGAGCTGTCCAGGGAAAAATTTCAGCTACCTCAGTTGGGAAAAGAAGCCTGGTCTTGGTCATCTCTGGATTGAAAAGTGGATCTTTGGTGCAATAAAACCAAGCCTCAAAGGAGCACTGAAAACTCTTACAAAATTCTATGTCTTTGACCCTGTTGATACTTCAGTGTGAGGATATAATGATATTTGATGTTATAATGATTAACATGGCTATATATTTCAAATGATTGATAAGGTTAGCACAGTTTATTAAAAGGCTAATAAAGTTTAATCTTATTCAAACAGGCACAGAGTGCACATTCTTCTGAAGAAAAAAGTATTTACAGCTGCTGTGAGGCCAAAATAATTAATCATTAATCAGTGCCAATTGAACAAACTTTTTTAATTACATGCAAATATAGGCTCTCAGCTTAAAAAAAATGATATGTTTTCTTTGCTTCCTCCACACTTTCCTTGCTATTGTCTCTTCTTTTAAATCCTTAATCCTTTTATATTCTTTTATTGTTTCAGGCAGAAAGAGATATTTATCATTCAGCTTATTTCTACTAAGCAGGACATCTGTGCATGTTTATTTAACCAGTTTCAAGGCTGGACCTACAGTTTTATTCTTTTTATGGTTATTTCTATGGCCTTCAGCGGGGATGTCTCTGTAAGAATTTGCAGGTGTTGTGTCCAAAGTCTGCTCCTTTTCAAGAGGAGAATTCACAGAATTCAGAACATCTGTTTAGGTACAAAGATTAAGTCTTGTGAAACAAAATAATTCTTTGCATTAAGACAGCAAGGATAAGAGGTATAGAAAAGATGTCTTGGGTAGCTGGATAGAAGTGAAATATTGGAGTCCTTATCCTAAACACATATTTTGCCAAGTGCTTTATTTCCTTGCCTGTTTCAAATGGACCTGAAAAAGGAAAGCTAATGAACATGACGTGAAGTTCCACTGATTAAGACACTGGAATAGTCAGACTTCTCTTCCTAGCCTCACTTTTGCTTTCTGTGCTAGCAGCCACTGGCTAACTGCAGGAATAGTCCACAAAGAGAACTATTACTATTAAAACCTTTGTTATCCAACAGCCTGACCCCCGAGCCAGAGATGGTGTGGTCCTTGCCTAATGGCTGGTTGAAGGGTATTCTTGTGGAGCATAAGGGTCTGAACTTCAAAGGAGCCAGTAAATCCAAGGTTCTTGTTTTCATCTCATAAAGGCTAGGAAGCATCAGTTTTAGCTGTTTTTATTTTAATGGAATCAGCTCTCAGTATTACATGTACTCCAAGCAGAACTGTCCATTTTAGGCCTTTCAAAGAATTTGATCTCAGGGACCTTTGGTTTCAGATGGACACAGGACAGACTCAAGTTAGAAGCACACAGCTATTGTGAGAGGAGCTGTTGTTTGCTTGCAAAGAATAAAATTAAATAAATGAAGGTAACTAAGAACTTGGTTTTGTAAAACTGAGTGCACTACAGTTTTGCATGCATAAATAAGACAGGAGTTTTTTGGATTTGTTAGACACCTAAATTTGGCTGGTGTGATATACAATGCTGCCTCTATTATGGTCCTTCATAGCCACTTTGAAGAGTTAAAGGTATACGGATAAAACTAGTATAATTTTTTGGTCTACAGTAATTAGCTCTCTTACACACACTTCCTGAATAATTACATGTCATCATAGTTGAGTAGTAATTCCCAAAATACAGTAGTTCACATGTTTTTTCAGTTTTATCACAGGAGCTCAAACTGAAAAAAAAGTAAAATAAACCCAAAGCTGTCATATGAACCGATTAGGAAAGATAATTTCTCTCTCACTCAGAGAAAGCTCAACCTTTTCTCTGATGCTAATTCACATCTCTTTGAGACAAAGCTTTATCCCATATGAACATCTTGAGAATGATTTGTGCAAATAAATGAAGGAATACATTCGTTAACATGTTGAATCTCTCTGCAAAAGATCTTCCAGGCAAAATTTCTATACACTCTACATTTTTCCCAAGAGTCTGCAGTCATTTCCAAGACAGTACTTACCTGTGTAATAATTGAGTGCACATTATGATTCTGCTCCTTCATTATTCTAAATCCTCTTTTCCACTAAATATAGACCTATTTATAAGCAGGTAACTGAGTGGGTAATATTAGTGTTATGCAAGCATTTTCCTATATCAAGGTAATATTAGCATAATTCTTAGGAACAACCTTTCTAGAAGAGAAATAGTGTTAAAAACAAAATCTTGGCATTAAAAAAAGCATCTATTTTGCTTTTTCCTTGAATTCTGAATTTATTTAACAAATAAAACTGGCTTTCTTGTTGGCAGTTATCAAATGCAAATTGTTAGTTAAATTAATGACACTACAATTAGCTAGATTCTTTCCTACCTATGGTAGGTGGTCCCAAAAATAAAACTGATACCTGCATTTTATTTTTTTTGTAAGATGTTCATACTGTAAGTGATCATAGAATTTAAGCCTGCATTGTATAAAAACAAAAGAACAGACATTCAAATGAAAAAAGGCCTTCAAGTATTTATCTCATCTCCAATAATGGCAAAAAAAACAAACGCTTAGGAAAAGAGCATAAAATCAGAATTACTATCCAGATTATTCTCTGCAGTAGAGTTTCCAAACATAATATCCTCATAAATTTCAGATTCATTACGGAAGATTAAGAATAAATATCTTTTTAGGGGCAAATATCTTTTGCTGAATTTTCATTGTGTCTGCTGGACCCAAGATCTGACTAGCTGACATTAGAAAGGTAATTTATCTGATCAGGTCTAACAATCCATAGAACTCATCTATTCCTTCTTCAAGCATATTCCCTGCAGTGATATAGAAAAAGAATACCATCATTCTTTCTTGAGTACAGAAGGCGTCATGCCTTCACTACTTGAGCTGAAAACATATCCAAACACAGCCTTTTGGAGTTCATGCACTTCAAACTCAAAACTTTATGTGGATCAGTCTCTTTGATGAAGTTTTGAAAGTCAAAAGTTTCATTTTCAAATGCAGTCTCATGAAATTTTGAACCTCTTCTGTTTCCCCTTTAAATTCTATTTTAAAGTGGTAAGTATTGCACAAATTAAATTGGATGTATTAAAATGTGTTCCAGACCTCTTAAACCACTGTAAAGATAGAAAAGGAAGACAGCATAAATATGCCAGAAGTTGGATCCTCAGTAAATACCCAGAATATATCAGCATACAGGAAAAATCAATATTTTTACAGAAAGTAGAATATAAGATAAAAAATGATGAATCACATGGAAGCTCATAATCTTATGAGTGTCATATCAGCCTAGCAGGCATTCATTTTGGATAAGTAATCTTAATATCACAGGATAAAGATTATAGAAAGGAATTGCCAATATTTTGTTATGGAAATGAGAAAATTCAGGGTTAAAATAGAGATGAGCGATTTCCTTTCATCATCAAGTGAAAAAGATCAGCAAAAACTCACATGGAGCATCTTTCTGTATCTCTGTGGGAATTCTGCTTCTTGTGATCTGCTGCTGCCAGATTTAATGTGCTGAATTTATTATACACAAAGTTGTCTAACTCACAAGTTGTTTTTATTTCCTCAGTATGGGTACTGCTATATGTTGTTCAACAACATAAAATGGTTAAATAAAGTGTGTAATAATTTTAAATAAATGCATTTTAACAAAAAAGAACATGGGTTTTCAAATATATGAAATACATACTAACAATAAGTGGGTTTGCCAGCTGCATGTTACTTGTAAAGCAGCCTTTAATTGCTTCTTCAGATTCCTCTTTTAAACATTCATCATACAAAATGATTCTTGTTCACCTCTGACTGCATCACCTGTCATCCCTGAAGAAGGTATTCATCTGGTCAGGATAAGAAATAATTGTTTTTCTAGTTTGCTTCATTTTTGCTCCATTTTCTTATTTGAAACACAAGAAAGCAGAGCAAAGAAATGAGAGGGGGGGGGCTTTCTTATTGGCCATGTCACTGCACTACTGAGTGTTGTCAGTGAGGAAACAAGGGTGGAAATGTGCAGAGAGTACTTTTATTTGAGCATCTTTTATCTTGCACACCTAGCATACACAATTTAAAACTTTTCAGATATAATTTCTTGGTCAGCAGTAAATAACAAGGACTCAATACAAGTAGCATCATCATTAATCTCTTTACCAATCCCATGGTGGGGACAACCAGTGAGCCTCTCTCAGCCAGGGACTTGTCAGGTCCGTGGGGAAGGGTTGGATCTGTTATGTTTTGAAACTGACTCCATGTTGTTGAAATGTTGTCTTCTGATGTTCTGCTTTGTCTTGTTTGTTTTATCCTTTTTCATGTCAGTATTTTTCCTCTTGTGTCCTTCAGCTGCTGAAGACAACTATCAGCTACTGTGCACTTCCTGTTTTTCTTGCATAGCTCTAGTTCCCACAATTTCTTATTTTTTAACAACAGTTTTCTTAATAAAGCCAAGTCTTAGTCACAGAGTTACCATGTACCAAACTCAGTCTGGCTCACATTCAGCTGAATCTTTAGACAGTGGGTTACAACAACAGCAGCATTCAGAGCTGAACAGATTTACTCAGTTTGTAGTGAGCCTGGATTACAGTCTGGCCATCCCTGCTGAGCTCACTGCCTTATCTACTAGGACACATTGCCTGCCCTCAGTAACAGCACAAATATACCAGCATTGCCCTACCCCTGTGCTAAAGAGCACCATTAAGTTTGCAAAGTCATTCAAAGTCAGTATTCATTTGCAGATGCTGTAGTGGAGTTACCTGATACCACCCAACTCACTGCTTTTCCTATATCTATAATCTGAGATAGACTAATCACATGACCACTTACTCTTTTAAACAGAAATCCTGCACTATTTAGCCCTCATCTGGAAAGGAGTTGTTCAATATTCTGTTACCTTCCATTTCCAATGCCCTTTTCATTGCACCTGATTAAAGACAATTATTTATTCCTCATGGCATTCCCTACAAAGCTCACTTCTTCACTTACCTACAAAGCTTACCCAGAAATTTTGGCTGTGACTTTCAGGTTAGTTAGGATCTCACTTGTCTAGACAAGACTTTTACATAACACTTCATCATTGTTTCCACTCATGCCATGAAAATGCAAAGCTCTAGCATCAAACAATTTTCAAAATTACTAGGGTTTATTCTTGTACTAATGGTAGCTAATAGTCCAGGATTAAAAATGTGCTATCCCTTTCCCTTTAATTTTTTGGTTGTCATGATAAATAAAGGTAGTCAAAGTCAGGAATACTTCAGAGCTGTGAGAAGCCTTTTAGAAGAAGCCTACAGAAAATGGGCCTGAGTATTCATGTCAAGATTAACTGTTGTGCATTCTGCTGTTTGCAGGAATTCTTGATCTCCCTCTGCAACTGTCCTAGGATCCTGGAGGAGAGAAAGATGAATTAAGAAATACTAAGGAAAAGCTATCTGCAAATAATTTCATTGTCTGGTACTAAAAATCACAGATTTTTAGGTAACAGCTATTTCTGTGACTGACCAATCTTGAGATTTCTGGTTAGAAATATTTTAGGCCCTCATTCCTTTTTTTCCCTTTATCTACAAGCAGGTCCAGTCCCAATTCCAGTCTCTGTTATTTAAAGGTGAACTAAAGCACTGAATATATACTTTATACATCAAGGGATGTTTACCAAATAGACAACCACTCATTATTCTCTAGTTTAAGAGTAAAGTCTTCACTGTGCAGATAATTAAGGCAATGTAAGTAATGTAGGCTGAAGAGGAAAATCTTGTGTCTGAATCGATGCAATTAAAAGAAGGCAATAAAATCTCACAAGTAACTACAATTCCAATAGGTGTATTTGGTGTCTGTCCACTTAAGAAGTGCTCACTTCCTAATGTCTTCTTTGTTTTCTACAACTAGAAATTCTGGAAAACAAAATTCTCATTTTATTAAATGAGACTGAATAGGTATCAGTTGTCTGAAGAAGGTTTATTCTTGCTCTATACCTTTGGTCAAATCATGTTTCCTTGAATGAATATAATTTCTACTGTATATGTGACTGGCACATCAATTGCCTAGTAGTCTTGACTAGTATTTTTCTTATATTTTGGTAGTTACTAACTCTTATCCCTGTCAGCCTACAGAAATAATATTTTCATGAAGGACCAATATGACTATATCCATAAAAACCCAAGAACGAATACTGTTCTAGCAAAACAAATGACATGTATATTTTATTTTCTTTCTCATTTATGAAGATATACACTGATAAAAAAATGCTCACAGAATACAGGGCCCTACTATTTTGGTAGATAATGAAGCCCTCCACTAGCTCACAATTTCACTAGATGTGACTTTCCCATTTATACAAAATTTCCTTTCTCTGATTAGTTTGAGAATTTAGAAAATAAGGTTTTGGAGTACAGATTCTCAATTAATTGGTTGAAATTAATAATAGTACAATTTTGGAATCTATTAACTAGTAATGAGAGATTATACTTTCCACAAATATACTAACAGTTTTTCATTTTAAAGGTTATAGGGTTTTCACATTTACACCAGCTTTTTTTCAGCAAAAGTGGCATGACATTTTCCTTTCTGCTTGAAGAAATTCCTGATAGTTGCATACGACTAAAAGAATCTACAAACCCAACATTTCTTAAAGCAATGACTATCAATTATTTTTCTCCTGGTGCAGCTCAAGTTCAGTGTCATTCATTGGCTGTACTGCACACATGAAGTATTTCCTGATACAGGTTCCTGATTTTTTTAATAAGAATTTTGCATTTGGCAGTCAATGAGACTTTCTCAGACAATTAATGAATATCCTTGCTCACAAATTAAACTTAATCAGTTCTGGAGAAATCCAGAACAACTTTTTGTGTGTGAAAGCATGGTGCATATTTTCCATGATAAAGTGATACTCTTCTAACCCCTCATCTTTCTGTAGATATTAAGTGCTGACAATCTTCACTTTTCTGAAAAGGACCTCTCTGATTTATAATACTCCACTTACTAATTTATCTGTAAAGGCCAATTAGCTGACTGAAGTGCTCAAATGAGTCAGTAGTAAAATGGCCATTGCAGCAAGGACTTTGCCACTATCAAAGTAAATCATTTCTCCCTTTTAATAAGACTCGAAAAAATTATTTCACCTGTCTGTTGCCTATGCCTCCTTCACTGATTCAGATTCAGTTTTCTATAGGCCAATTAAAGTTATGTTTGCTGAAATACATTTCAACACGATTTAGCAGGGTGCAGTAAGTGGAGAAAATGAAAAAAACAAGGAAGAGGTTTGGATTAACTGAGTACAACATTTGCAGTGGACTCAGACTTTAGAAATTATTTTTATCTAGAAAAAGATAAAATAAAAACATAATTTCATAATAAAATTAACAGAAATTAAGGTTACACTACTGATTTTCCCAGCATGAACACTGTTAAGATTGGAGCTGTCACAGAGCTGCTTTTTTTTTTATTTTTTTTACACTATTTTATCTTGCATCTTGTTTAGTAGGTGGGGGACTTTGCAGATTTGTAGAGTTCACCAACAACAGTACTGGTTGTGTTACCATTTGTCATCAAAGCAATTCTCTGCCTAAAAGACACTTCATATCCTAAAGTCTGTTCCTTCCTGTGCCCTCTGCAGTTCTAGCAATCTAAATAAATCAAAGTCCCTTTACAGCAATGCGTTAGTGTGGAAGTAACCCAGAGCTTCTACCCAGCTCATCAGAGTTTACATCTTCTCATATATTTTTACCTTGCAGTTATATAGTGAGTTTGAAGGAGATGAGGGTATTATCTGAAAATTGCATACATATATTTTGTCAGGTAGCAAAATTTATATAGACCTATTATTTGTCTGAGTCCTCCACATCCATCCTGAGAATATATGCTCTCTTTAAAGTACCGTAAATCTAACTGTCCCCTAAATCACCTTGGAGACTTCTGTCAAAATTAATAGGATTAAAGCTATCATGAGTTTTCCAAAGTACTTGTCTTTCTAAAAATCATAATACTGGTTTTATTTTATTTTTATGACAATGCAAAATAATTATTGATTTATCCAAAGGCAGCAAAGAGTCTTTCTTAAAGTGTTGGAAGGCATTCTGAGTTGGAATGATGAAGTGCCTAACGGCCCATATTCTACAGCAAAAAGTAGATCTCTGTCATTAAAATATATGTAACAGTCAGGCTTTTGCTAAAATGTCATTTTAGAATGTATTTTTTATTCAATAAACTTGATTTTCATTGCCTCTTTTATTATCTTCTTCCTTTTCTATTGTTCCAGGATATTTTGTAGCCATTTGTATTCAAAACAGAATGTTAAGAATGTAGAGTGTTTCCTGGTAGATGAGAGGTTTAAAAAGTCCAAAGAAATTCATAGCAAATGGCAGCATATAACTGATGAAGGCTCACTGGTTGTTTTATTTACCAAAGTTGTGTGGTATTGTAGGCCTGGGACTTCATTAAGTGAATGTCTTAAAGATGCAGTTGCCTCCTCTTTAATTTGGACACTTCTAGTATTGAAGTTACTGAACATAGCTTAGCTATTTAGTCTTTGAATTATTATTTTAATACACTGAAATATAACCGTACTAGAATCACTTCATACCCCTGTTAAAATCATGGAATGAAGCTGAAAGAAAGTAACAGGATCATCCAGGATCATTAATAATGGTAAAGAGTGACCAGAATGAGAACAGGATGGAAGAGCATCTCAGGACATAACTGCAGAAGGAAATGGTAAGGAAAAAAAAAATAGGGAAACACCATGGAGCACTAGGAAAGTTAAGCTCTAGGCAAAAGTTGTATAATGGAGGTCCTTATTCCATTTCCAATAAAGCCTCTAAACAGCATACTTAACCTGGCTATAACAAAAGTCTTTGCCATTGAGCTAGAGACACTCAAAAACACAAAAATATTTGTTTGACACCTCGAAAGCCAACTAGAGTATTTATCTACCCAACTGCAGTAATTGATTCCATAGCTAGGGCTGTTTCTTTTCCCTGGTAGGCTGGATTTTGAGGTATGAGTTGGGGGGGAAATGGGGGGAGGGTGTGGAGGCAGAACATTGAACAGTTTAAACACGTGCTTGCCTCAGTCCTACTTAAAGCCACCACAAAACATCAAAGCCATTCATAGCTCCTTCTACATAGGTTTAAAAGATAATTAAGTTCTTTCCTTGGTATCTTCAGCTTGCTGAGTACCACTTGAGTTAAAAAGTAAGGAAACAGTCTAATAATGTACACACTGAAGTGCACTTAGCTATTCATAGCTCATATATCTTTCTAAGAGAGGTTTAGTGGCTCAAAATCCTAGGCCAAGTTCAAAATCTCTTCCTTTCCTCCTGTGCAGAAAGAACAACACATCTGCAGACATGCACTCTCACACATGGTGGCTGGGAAGCGTCCTTCGTGCTGGAAAAAAAAGCTGTATTAACAGTTAGACAGAAAATTAGAATATAATTTCCCAAGAAATGAGTATGGCTTCCTGATTTCAAAAGGCCAATCAGGAGGATGCCTTTATGAGCAAAGAAATTCATCTATCACATGGTCTTCCACTTACTGATGGTAAGATGGGAAAATTAACTGAATGGACTCACAGCTGCACTAATACACAAAAACAAAGGTAGTTTTCTGCTCCAAAGATTTAACTCAGCATGTATTCAATCAAGATTGTATTCTTCTATCTTGGTAATTAGATTGAAGATAAAATGTACTTTCTTCTCACATTTCTGCTCTCTTTGTACAAATAAAAATGCTATCATCTGCTACACTTCATCTGCAGTTCATAGTTAGTTTTGAAAGCTTAATAAACAAATTTTTATAGAATAAATTACTCTGATGCATTTCATGGAAAAATGTTAGCATGAAAGTGAATGAGATTGTATTATTTTGCAGACTTTATTTTTTTTCCAAAAAAGGAAATTGTTACAAATGAAATTAGTTGTAACAAAACATGTCAAAAAGAAACAATTAAAAAAAAAACACACACACAAAACCAACCCTAAGAGTACAGAAGTTGGTTGCAAGTAGAAATTTATCTTACAGATGAAATGAGGACCTTCTTACAAATGATGCCTCTGCTATCAGTTTAAAATGATCACAGTCCCTCACTGGTACGTGCAACCCAGATTCATAGCAGCTACGAGAGTCGTACTGAAATCTGCTGATATAAAGCACAAGATAAAAAAAATATAGCCAGCAGTCTGAAATACCTTATCTACAGGACACTAGTGATGCACTTAGGAAAAATTACAACAAAGGACCTAGCACCTAACTCTTTACAAGGCATCTGTGTGATGCATTAAAAAAAGGAAAAAAAAGAAATCAACATCTAAGACTTCGAATCTATTTTGCATGTGACAAAAGGCTGTTTTTTACTTGTGTTTTCAGTGTGGCAGAGGTAACAGAACCAACATGCCTTGAGGTATGGAGACTAATTTCAGCAATATCAGAGGATCACTGAAACACTCCTGAGGCTATTAGGCTTCAATCAACAGACTACTGGGAGTCAATAAATAATTTTCAAGAGAGTAATGAATTTATTTCTAAAACCCACAACAGCTTCAGTAGGTTTTAGTGAACTTTAGACTTTGTGAAAAACAGACTGGAAAATCTTCTTAATGGAAATGATTAGCCAGTCTGTAGCCAGTCTGCAGCAATAGAAGCCCCAGTTCATTCATCAAGATGTTGCTCTGGTTTTGACTGGGTCAGAGTTCATTTTCTTCTCAGTAGCTGGTACAATGCAGTGCTCTGGAGTCAGGGGGAGAATAATGGTGGTAGCACACAGATGTTATGGCTGCTGCTCAGTAGTGCTTAGCCTGAGGCAAGGAGCTTTCAGCTAATGAGGAGGTACACAAAAATCTGGGAGAGCTCATGACCAGGAAAGATGACCCAAACTGTCCAAATGGATGTTCCATACCATAATACATCATTACCAGTATATAAACTGTGGGGAGTTAACTTGAAGGGGGATGATCGCTGCTGGAAGGACGCTGGGCTTTCATCAGAGGGTGGTGAGTAATAGTAGTCTGCACCACTTGTTCCTCTTGGGTTTTGTCTCCTTTCCCTCTCCTTTTTATCAAAATTATTAGTGCTAGAAGTATCATTTTTATATTTCACTTTTCCATAATTATTAAACTTGAGTTTTCTTTTCTTTCCTGATTGTCTTCCCCATCACACCATGGGGGCAGAAGGGAAGTGAGTGAGCAGCTGTGTGGTACTTGGCTGCCAGCTGGGGTTAAACCATGACAGATGCACAAGCAAAAGCTTGGAGATAAGTGAGTTGCATCTTTTTTGATCTGATATAAACTCCAGTTCTCAAGTGATAGAAACAACAGTTAAGGTTTCAGGGAGGCGTAACACATTAAGATCTTCATCTTAAATCATTTTGCAAGTGCAATGAGAAAGAATGTTCTGTTGGAAAGAGCATGATTGCTGAAGGGTGATACACTTCATCAGAGGGTGTGTTACAGGAGATGATTTCAAACACGGAGAGAAATTAGGACTGACAAGCTAAATAGTTCTGACATTTCTGTGTGTGGGCAGGGTCTATTCTGGTACAGTTTTCACCACTGGAACTCTGCAACAGCCCTGGTTGCCAGCCAAAATTCACAATCCCTTGAAATAGAAGCAGTAGGCAAAGACCCATTTCTTGGACCATTTCCATGTTGGGTTTTTTTTTTTTGGCTAATAGTAGAATTTGCACTTTAGCCAGCTGGATGGGATCTTAAAAACTCTTAAAATTTGCATAGAAATTCAGCCCAACTAAAAGGTATCTGAGATCAAAAAGCCTACCAATTCAAAATCCCACCCAACCATCTGCATTTTTTGCTGTGTCCATTATGCTAATTTCAAATGCTTTCAATAAAGAAGATATAATTTTAAGCCTAGTGAAAACCATTCCCTGTGAAACAATGAAAGCATGACATATATCCAATGGCAGAGCTTGGTGGTAAAGGAATGTTATTGAATTGGAAGAAGCTTCATATCTTATTCCTATAGAACTAGATAAAAGGGATAATTTGAAGTGTATTGTATAACACTGAGCTTTTGACTTCATGGACATTCTTTGTTTTTCCTGTGTAACATATTTCAGGTAACTGCATTAGCATAAGAAAGCTATCTTAGCAATGCAAAGACATCTGTCATTATTCTAAAGTACAGGGCTGATGATGGTGTTTACCAAAAAGTTGTCCAAATTTCCCTAGTAAAGACCTATTTTTACTTTCTCACCCCATTATGAACTTTGAAATCATTCAGACTTAAATGTTCTGTGTTCCAAATGCCTCAAGTGAAGTCAAGTGAACTGTCTGCATGTGGAAGGAAAGCTTCAGACCAACTGATGTCAAAGGGCTTGTCTTGAAAAACTGACCAAAAGCAAAGAATTCTCTCTTTAAGTCTCACATACTGTGCTTTGTTACTGAGCTCAATTTACATATACTTTCCCCTCAGTGTCAGAGTGGTGGATCAGATTTAATTAAATCTTTCTTAACCACAAATTATCACTTCACAATGTTTCAGAGAATGGTCTGGGGAGGAAGGGATCTTAAATATGATCTAGTTCTGACCCACCTCCCATGGACAGAGACACCCTTCACTAGCGCAGGTTTCTCAAACCCCATCCAACCTGGCATTGAAGACTACTGCAAATAGAGTCAGAAATCACATCTACTTGTTGTAGCTGTTACCAGGGTGAGGGAAGGAGTGAAAAGAGACATACCCACACACAAACCTTGAATATCATTGGGATCCTGTTGGATTTGGGTAGCTTAGCAAATTGTGGCTGCATCTGTCAAAGAATTTCTATGGATTTTCATTTTCTTATGTCTCTAGACCATGCTGTATCAGGGTTTGACAGGTATTTGCCATGCCACTGCCTTAAATCCTTAAAACCAAACAGCTACTTCCATCATCTATAAAGAAACAGCATGGCAGAGGTGAAAAAATGGGACAAGGACCCTGGGTGAGAGGTTGGGACTGAGACTTTGGGAAGTACTATTGAGGGAAAAGACCTGATACACACAAATGTTGTCAGGAGTCTGGGGGGTGCACAGGGGGCTGGGAGGGGACACATACTGGACAGTTAAACCCACCTGACCATGGGATATTTGAAATCATATGGCATCATGCTTAGCAAGAAAAACAGGAGAAGAATCACAGAATAAATTAGGTTGGAAAACAGCTCTGAGATCATTGAGTCCAACCTGTGAATAAACACAACTATGTCAATTAGATTATCTCCCTAAGTTCCACATCCATTCTTTCCTAAAAAAATCCATGACAATTTTTCCACCTTCCTGGGCAGTCCATTCCAATGTCTAATCACCCTTTCTATGAGGAATTTTCTCCTGACAGGCAACCTGAACCTCTCCTGGCACAACTTGAGGCCATTTCCTCTCTGGCTGGTTGCCTGGGAGAAGCCCCCAGTTCCTCCTGGATACAAGCTCCTTTCAGGCAGTGAAGGGTGTGCTAAGGGCTGCCCTGAGCCTCCTCCTTGACTAAGCACACCCTCAGCTGCTCCTCATAAAACTTGTGCTGCAGACCATTCACCAGCTTCATTGCCTTTCTCTGGACTTACTCCAGCACCTCAATGTCCTTCCTGAAATGAAGCAGGAAGGAGAGGATATTTAGAGTGATGGTATTTATCTTCCCAAGTAACTGTTAGGCATGATAGAGCCCTGCTTTCCTGGGGATGGCTGAACACGTGCCTACCCGTGGGAAGTCTAGAGAGAATTCTTTGTTTTGCTTGCACAGGTTTCTTTTGCTTTACCCATTAAACTGTCTTTATCTCAAACCATGAGTTTTCTCCCTTTTACCCCTCCAATTCTCTTCCCCATCCCACCAGGAGTAAAATGGTTTGGTTAGTGGCTAGGGTTAAACAAAGGTGTCTTCAATTTAGTATCATTTTTTCTGTTTCTCTTTTATGTTTCTCATATCATGTGTGTGTCCATATTCCTACATGGAAAAGACCTGAGTTTTTTGTCATGTAACAAAAGTTACATGAGTAACTGTGACATTTGGTATGTCTGAGGTATGCTCTCTACTCAAAGAAGTGATTCAGCCCTTTTGTTAGTCTCCAAAAAATATTCAGCTTTCATTTTCAGCACCAGAATGAGTTGGTGAAATTAGTTAATCGCTGTACCTTATGACTAATTTTGGAAAAAAAAGCCCTGTCTCAGTTTCACCTTTCTTCTAGTGATATTATTAATAATCACAGATTTAACTCTTATTGAAAATCTTATTCCCAGGCTTAACTAAGGTGTTAGCAATTATTTGCTTATATTATTATAACGCTATGAGCAGGCTCACAATCATTTTTAAAAGGACACCCAGGCACTCATCTTTCTTCTACTCATGATTTACACCAGCAAGTTCTTTGTTGTGATGATTCAGTAACAAGCAGAGACTGACACATGTCAGGAGTTCTTATCAATCCTTGGTTTTTCCCATGGGCCATTCCAGGCTTTGGCTTCATGTTACCATGAAAACTGGGCTCCAGAACTGGTAATTATGCTTCTATAGCTGATGCAAGTCAAACAAACAGCAGTGTTAGGGACAAAAAGGCTTTGGAAGGTATATTTAATGAAAAAATTAAAAAGCTTGTTTGTTTGCTTTTGAGAAAGATTTAAGGATATTTTTTCATTAAAAATAACTCAATATTTTCCTAGGATTTAATTCAGGATTAGTGTTTTTTTATGAAAACTACTATTTTGTAGGAACTATAATTTCCAAAAAATGCTATTATATTTGCATGGAATTAAAGTTGATAGAATATAAGTAACAAAATGAAAAGAATACTTTTCTCATAGTCCAGTTATTTTATACCTGGGAAACTAGACTTACATTTAAAATGTAAAGAAACCATGAGCTCCAGAAAAAAAAAAATCTTACTCAAATACTAGGTAACAAATATAGAAATTAATGGGTTTTGCATATCCTAATATCTAAATCTACACTAAGACTTTTTCCATCCATCCCTCACATGACTTTAATTATTATAATAAAAATATCTCTGAACTGAACTTATAAACTGGGGAAAAGTGAAATATTCAACCACTATCTTTTATTAATGTTAATGTGAGTTGAGCTAGAGTGTTTTCAACTCAGAATAGATTTGACTATGCTTTAAGATTATGATTTTTTTTTAAAAATAATTTATAAATCCTAGTTGTTCCAATAGAAATAAGAAAAAAAGTCAAAGAAATTTTAAAATACATTCTTACAATCTCACAAGCATCCACACTAAGTGAATATTTATCAAGAAAGCATTATACATGAAAAAATTTATATGATTTGGTTAAAGCAACATTTTATGTACATCCTAGCATTTATGGTCTTTTTCCAGTTCTTTCTTTTCACCCTATTTAGAACAGTCCATCTCATTTTCTATTAATACTTTTAAACATCTTGATAAACAAAATATTGCAACATCAGGTAATATAGAATTGAAAAAGAAATAAATTTCATTTTGAAGTTCACAACTATGCAAAGTAAAGACAATTCTGCTCATCCTAGGAGTATTCACAGAATTAATTGGAGAACACCTAAATTTTTATATCAGTATGATTAATATTTTAATGTTAAGGGTTTCTTAAGTAGAATTTTTACACTAAGATTATTTATACTGTAAGTAGGAGTATTATTTAATATTGGGTCTTCCTACACTGTTTACAGAACTGACAGATAAACTAAACTATTCTGTATGAAAACGGAAAAAAACCCAAAATCTGTCAAAAATCAAATATCATAACAACAAAAAAAAGATAAAGTTCTTCAATTAGAAAATTTCAGAAATTATTAGGCAAATAAAAAATTAAAAGAGCTAGAGATTTCCATCAGTTTATAAGAGCTAGAGATACAGCCTTCAAACAGCAACAAGCTCAACATACTGTTCATCACAAACTTCAACAGAGCACACACAGAGACCCCAAAAGCCCTTCAATGTTAGTTTTATTCTTCATGTGTCAAGATCTGCCATCTGTCTTAAACTGCATGCATTCTCTCCTTCGGTAAAATCAAAACTAGGTGGCAAAATGATAGTGCAAAACCCTCCTCTCCACTGCTTTCTACAGCCACATCCAAAGGACCCTTAAACTCAATAGAAACCTACAAGCCCAAATAAATAAAATTATTACCATGTTTTGACAGTTTCTTGTCACACATGTAAAAAACCACTATTCTTTTCAGCTATGAGGAAAAGGAGAGAAATAAATCCTCTTCATCTCACCTACCCTGCAAGGGCAGAGCCTGTATGTATTCTTTCCTCCTAATCTGAACTAATTAACTCCAGGTGCCCCTCTGCAGGAGTGGTGCTGGGAAGAATCACTGGTTTAAGGGTTTTGACAGGTCCTGTATAACAGCACAGTGTTCAAACATTTCTGTGTCTTAGTCTTAGCAGGTTATTCTTCAGAATGTTTTTGCCTGCTGAAGCACTGAAAGACACTATTTTCACTTTTGAGACAAAAAATGGTGTAGCTATTTCCTTAGAGAAAAAACGTATGATGAATCAGGCTACATTTCAACACAAGCTTGTGGAATCTTAAGAACATTTGCATGGGAAATCTACCAGTGTGTTAGAAGGAAAAATAAAGCATAAGAAATAAATCCCTCTATAGGTATCCAATGAATTCAGACCTCCTGTTACTGTGTTGTTCCACCCCATAACCAAGCTTTATACTCTTCCAGGAGGAGCACAGGTTGATTTCTGTTATGACAATGCAGTAGCAAGTTGCAATGTTTGACTCAGTGACTTAGGACTTCTTTTCCAAATTACCACTCAGAAGTGGAATGCCTTTTTGAAAGTACAAAAAAAAAATTGCTGATATAAATCATATATATATCTATATATAGATATATGAGTTTTTATATATGAAAATTTTAATCACATTGAATCAGCCACATAATTATAAAAGCTGACCCTGCATATTTTTGTAACTTCAACCTTAGTCCAGATATACTTTTAAACTGAGATATTAATAAAACACACAATCAACCTTGAGACTGTCTAGACCATACATATAAACATTTTGAGTTTAGCCACTATCTGTAGTTTCAGACTGCAGCTTTGCTGATAGGCTAGAGCTCTAGGGACTCATGTCTGTCAAGGATCCTCCTTCTGCACAAAATTTACTCCACTTAATTTTTAGCAGCTGGAGATTAGAAAAAAGCAATTATCACTCACAGCCATGGCTGGCAGAGAAACAGATTGGGGTGACATGGCCAGATGATTATATTACTTAGAGACAAGGACATTTTTTTTTTTCCTGACAGTATTTCAAGAACTTGTTCAGACCTAAAGAGGTGAGAAAATTATGGAACTCAAACAAGTGCAAGTGTCTCTCCAGAACCCTCAGAGCTTTGGTCCACTGTTCTGGCATCTCATTTAACTATAGCACAGACAAAAGATCAGGAGGAAAAGAAAAAATCAGACTGTATCTTTAAAATTTGTAGGTTCTACCGCTGTCCATACCAAAGCAGGTGATAAATTCCCTAAACATTTATTTTGCATGCGCTAAAGTGATATAGCTCAGTCTGTTTTGCAGCAAAAGGTCTCCCTAAGACAACTAAAGCAAACCACCAAATACAAAGAAATGTAGAGGTATAGTCATTTCTTAGCCCTTAAGCTCTCATTGAACCTACAACCACTTTCTATATCTTTGAACAACTATTCTCAAATCTTATATATTGAATTATAATAATAAAGCAATAATGAGGGAAAACTTTTGAACTTTGAAAATAGACTTGAGAAAATACTTAAGGAAAATCCCAAACTGATAATATTCAAAATGTATAGTGGAAAGCCAAGAATTCATCATTATTTGGAGAGTTTCAGGAGAGAATCTTCTGTGTAAAGAAAGTCTGACAATAGAAACTTAGAAAGCTAACCTTTAAAAAAATTACCAATTTTCCCATGTCATGATGCCATGCAACAACAAAAAAAGTAATAGAATAGTAAAACAATCCCAGTCTCTCTAAAACAGGTCCCAAAATCTTTCACTTACAAACCCTTGACTAAGCCAAATAGAATAATTTGTTATTTAAAAGGAAAAGTAATAAATTGGATTTTATGCCGGGAGAACAACCTAATAAAGGTGATGTTGGATGCTGATAATGAGACTTTACCAGGAAATCTGGAGATTAGTTTATTACTTTCCTACATGTTATTTGAGTTCAGATCCTATTTATAAATGCAGGCACATTCTCAGTTAGGTCATTCCAATTACTTGGTATATAATTCAGCACCTGAATCAATTCTATCAAGCTGAAGATGATGCACTTGACAAGATCCTATTTGCTGAACAATAGGTGGATAGAAGCTTCCTTAATAAAAGAAATAGAAAAAACCTGTGAGCAAGTAAGACAAAGTGGAAAGTTGCTCTAGAAATGCAGGCCTGTTTCCTGTGGCATGATGAGTCCCAGCCCAGCATTTGCATGGTGGAGCATTACTTACAGATGGAACTGTCAAAATTTGGTTTTCATTGTACAGGATGACAAATGTAGTCCTTATGGGAGAAACTTCTCAGCATAATGAAATCTAATCTCTCTGGAAGGTAAAAGATTAATTCCCCGTTCATTTCATTTCTCTTCAACTTCCCTCTAACTACTGCATGTTTTATAAGGGTTTCATACCTTTGCAGCCATGACCAAATATCAGGGGATAGAGGGAGAAGAGGCAGACTTGCCCATAATTTTAAACTTTTCTCCCTCCTATGCACAGCTGATTTCTTCTGTTTCTGCTCTGTACCACAACAATGCCCAACTGGTGGAACACAACAGGGAGTGCAAACAAGATCTGCCAGATCTATTCCAGCTGGACCCAGCTCAGTTCTCTAATTTTTTCTCTACTGTGAGTTCATGCACACCTTCAAATATTCCTGTGCATTTAAAATATGTGACTAAAGGCACTGTATTACAGTTACCTTTTCATCATTTCTTTGATCATTTGCTATGGAATCAGATTTCTCTGTAATGCTTTGCTTTTCCTTGTTCTCATCCCTTAAAATTACTGATGGCTTGGAACATCTTTCTGACTGAAATTTTAAAATTGATCAAATGTATAAAATCATATCTATAGCTCACAAGCTCCAGATAAATAGGTAGCCACTTCCTTTGTGAGTTTTCTTTCATAAACATGAATTTTGATTCTGCTGATAGAGCTCCACATCTAACACTATACAGCCAAAGCATAAAGTTTCTCAGCTTGTTCACCCTCTAATTTCTACACCATGTTATTTCTGCTCTTGTGCATTTTAGCAACATCTGTGATGGTGAGAAATGAGCATAACTTGCAAGATAACTAAAAAGTTGAAAGTCATTGTAATCATATTGAAATGATTCTAAATTAAGAAGATGGAGTACAGACTTACTTTTATGTCTGTAAGGAAAGATGAAGATTACACTGAGACCAGTACTCAATGCTGTCTTCATTTGCTCTTGTTCAGCATGAGTTCACTTTTCAGAAAGCCCCTCTGTGTCTGTGGGAGTGTGTGCAAACTTCAGTACTGGTATTTGTAGAAACAAACAGGTGTTGGCTTGTCAAGTCAGTTATAATATCCATAATAACTAGTTTGCACAAACCAACATGCTTGTGTGAGGTAAACAGATGGCATCATATTTTCCTTCATGATGCAAGCACTTCTTAAAAGCTTTTGCAAATATTGCTTAAGGAGAGTTAACAGTGTCAAATGCAAACATATTTAGTGCCTCTCTTCATTTCTGTATCAAGGTATGGGTGCATTTGGTATTTCTCTATCCATATTTGAATGCTTCAAGATATATATGTTATCTTTCTGATATTATGCTTGATTATAACTAGGCAGTCTTTAATTCAGAGGGACTTTTTCTCATTAGTGGTAAGAAGTTTACCTCCCTATTAAAGTGTTTTGTTTTTATCAGAAGCTTTCTCCATATTTCAAAATTCTGCCACTGCAGCTTGGATCTTCCAAGTACACAGCAGGCAATGCTTTCACCTTGATACAGCTCATGTGCTTGAGGGGGAAGCACATGCTTGCATGTTTGTAGAATACTGTGAACAAAACCTCAGAGTTCTGCAAACACTGTGTAAATTCCATGCATTTAGATTGATTTTTCCTTCAAGTCTCAGATCAAATTAAGACATCAAAAATCTAATTAATTAATAATTTCTCTGGACAGGAAATTATTTCATTTAATTACCTAAATGACGACTGAATATTATTTATTGACTGTCTCAGGACACAAGTCATAGTAATTTCTATTCCTTCTGCTCCCTTCATTTGATTTTCTTTGCACCAAAGGGACAAGTATTCTGTTTAATCACCTGTAGGAGACTCTGTCAGAACCAGCAGTGCAGTATGCAAAGCCAGTGTACAGCACCACAAAAAATAACCAGATGACATATTTGGTAGGATTCACCTCACTTAATTCTACCTTCCTTCATATAAGCTAATTTGCTAACCTGGCTTCACCTCAATAAGGAGAAAGAGACATTGGATACAGAGCTCATGTTACTTTATTTAGATTCACTTTCACCTGAAAAGACAGGATATTGATTACATTGACTATAAAGTGTAACTAGGACAATTAACTCCTGATGTAGACACTAGTTCTCTGATCAGAAGAGCTTACTATTTAATTTGGAAGTTAGATTCAAGCCATTGCTGCTAATCCATAGGTTGCCAAAGTAAGAAAGAGATCCTACAGTGCTGATCCCTGACTCTATAGACATTGTACTTGGAAATTGTGTTTGGAAACATAAAAAAATTACCAGAACAGTTTTTTCTAAGACCACATTAAGAAATACAGAGCAAGACTAAAGATGTACCATCAGGATACAATATTTTGGCAAAGCTGTATCTTCATAATGCCTTTCATGGATGGAAAGACTTTAAAGAAAAAACAGAATCCTCCTTCCATCCACTTCTCTCACAGCTCCATGGAGAAAAGCAGTACAGTCAAGGAATAGTATGAAGTAAAAGAGCAGAAGAATGAGCAGCTGAGGGCCCCACAGCTGATGGATGGCACGTCCTGGCACAGGGTGCATCTGCAAAGCACAGAGCTCTATGTGCATTTCACTTCCCCTGGCTTCCTTTAACAACAAAAATAAAAAGGCAGGACAAATTCAAGGCAGGGGGGGAAAAAGTATTTGCAAACAGAAATGATATTTTTAGAGGAACACAAGGTCTCTGTGTAGAATTCAAAATGCTCAGCATTTAATAGATATAGAGATTCAATGTCAAATGAAGAGTCCAAAACAAATGGTGACATAAAATAAAAATCAAACACCTAGACTACAGATAAATCAATTTCTTTTCAAAAATATGATTCAGATTTCTTTCTCTTTCATTGTGGCAGAAAACAAATGAAAAATAAAGAAATTTATATTGCAGTTTTAAAAAACTGTGAAAACACTGTCTGAAAGCACTATTTACTCTTCTTTAGTGAATTTATAACTGAGAAGCCATTGACAATAATATTATGAGCTCAAACTACAGTGCTGCTTAATTTTGATGAACCCTAGTGAGTAATCAAAGTTTTAGACATTTCATTCTCATAGCATTAGCATTCAGGACAGTAATAAAAGGCAAGTCAGGAAGAAAAACAAGGGAAGAATGAATATTAGAAAAGTTACTGTGAAGGACAGGAGGAAAACCTTACTACAGAAGGAAACCTGCTGGCAATTCCTGTACCTAATTCAATGTTCAAGTACACGTCATACTGGAGGGTCTTGGCATTGAGTCCTTTGTAACTGAACCCAGTATGAAACTGTATCATGAATTTTTGTTATTTTATGTTTAGTGATGAACTATTAAGAAAGACTCAGAAACAATTAGATCAGACTATTATTTCAGCATTTGTGAGATTTTTTTTATGGAGCCCAATTTCTCTCTTTAAAAAATATATTGATAAGCAATATTGAGAAGCAAATTCCTTTAAAGTGGAATATAACTGAAGATCAGAGTGTAGTAGCAAATTTTGTGCACCTCTCAGAAAACCAAAAATGGCAGCCACTGTCCTGTATAAAACTCTGCTTCTGTTTGATGTATACAGTTCTGAAAAGATACCAGTGTAAATTATTGCTCTTATAAGAACATATTCAAACTCTCTTTAGTTAAACGGGTGGACTGAAATAGAGAGGGAAAATTCCCCATCAATACAGCACTGATGCCAAAGAACAAAAATTCTGAACAGTTAACAGAGAAAAGAGTACAAGAAGGGAAGGGACCACACATATGCCACATTATTTGATCATTTTAACGTGGAGATGAGAAACCTTTACTGACAATTGTTTATCTCAGAAAGCATTTGAACAGCCAGCTTAATGCAGGACTCACAAGTAGCTTTGCTAGTACGAATTAACAAGGCCCTTGATTTTGTGAGATTTGATGTCTACATTTAGAGGACTATAAGTGTTATTAACATCAGTTCCCTGAATAAAAATATGTAGATACAAAGATAATACGGAATTATTCTGGAAAAATATTCTCATGGAACACTAAATATGATGTAATGGAGAGGAAAAAAAGACTGAGAACATTTCAGGACTACAAGACAGATTTCTCACTAACAGATAATTACAGAATAATGATGTAATATTAGTTTGATTTTCAGGCAAGGATTACTAGAAAAAAAGCAAAAAGACCTGCACAAAATCAGATTCATAGAATAGTTCAGGTTGGGAAGGGGTCTACTGAGATCATCTAACTCCTACTCAAGCAGGGCCACGTAGAACTGGCTACCCAGAACCATGTCCAGTTGGTCTCCTGGCAACATGCGCAGAGCTTGGTCACCCTCAGAGTCAAAGTTTCTTTCTTGTGTTTGCATGGAATTTTATATTTTTTCACTGATGCCCTTTGATTCAGGTCCTGTCAGTGGGCACTGCTAAAAAGATCCTGATTTCCTTGTCTTCATTCACTTCCACAAGAAGGGAATACACACAGATAAGGTTCCTCTTGAGCCTTCCCTTCTCCAGGCTGTGCAGTCACAGCTCTCAAGCTCTACAGGAAAAAGATGCTTCAATCTCTTAATTGTCATGTCTTAATTGTCATGTGACCCTTTGTCAGACTCACTTCAGTAAATCCATATCACCATGTATTGGTGATCCCAGTAAATCCAAATTAGTCCAAATACGTTTGTGTATTGCTTTATAGACTGTTGCAGAAAAAAAAAATATACAAAATCTACTCCAAATGAGAAGAAAATCTTCAAGAGGATTTTGCATGTCGTAAAAGTTCATTTTTTTTGTATTTGTATTTGATCTCATTCTGGTCAATGAAAGACTTAGTAGACACCAAAAGCAGAGGGAAGCTTGCTGCAACATGCAAAAAGAGGGCAAATCAGTGCAGAAAAGAAAACCAAGCAAATCATTCACTCATGACTTATTTGTTTCCTATGGATGTAAGGCCACACTGATACCAAAGAATGCAGTAAGACAGTGCTACAGAAGCAGTAGCTGTCAGCACAGTAAAGGCACCTTGTGAAAAAGAGGAAATCAAGCAATTCACAGCAACAACAATCTGTGGACAATCTGTGGGAATATTCATCAAAGTATGTTGAACGGATAATCTGGAGTGAGCATGCACAAGGTAAAAATAGGCGACAAAGCTGTTCAAACATTACCTGACTTCTCCTTTTACAGTTTCCTCACATAATATTTATTTTCTCATCTTTCTGCTCTGGGTTTCTTCCATGACTGAAATGAGCAGACATGTATATTGAGGCTCACCATATGTGCTCTGGCTCTTTTCTATGACTGTGTTGGATGCCATTCTACTGAAACAGGGACTTAAGATGCCTGCAAGCCCAGATCTTGCTTTAATTTCTCAGCATAACT
This sequence comes from Parus major, assembly GCF_001522545.3. NCBI lineage: Eukaryota > Metazoa > Chordata > Aves > Passeriformes > Paridae > Parus > Parus major. The sequence continues at coordinate 55,698,023 of NC_031771.1, forward strand.
CTAGATGTGTCCACAAGCCACCCTCTGGATCACACTGTTCTTCAGAGTACCTGTTCCTTATTTTGGCCTTCATACCCATTCACAGTATGCTGACAGACCCACAGAGAGGTATTACACAAATGCTGTCCTTGGGCAACACTTCACTAGAGACAACCTATCACTCACCCCAATGTTCCACAGCTTTTGTGAGTAATATTGAAATAGCATGAAGATCTCCAAATTCAGTCTCTTCTGCTGCATACTGCTTCTAGTGTCCATGGAGATTCAGGCTTTGTGGTTTTCTTAACCCTAAATCTAGGCACCACACTAATAATAAGAAGTGGAGAAGCAAAAGAAGTCATTTGTCAGGCTGAGATTGCCAGCACATGTGTGATGCCAAGGAGAAAGATGTGGAGGGAGCAATGCTGTGGCAATGCCACGCTCCCAATGGCATGCCTTTTGTAATTGTAGTGTCCCTGGAACTCTGGGCTTTGTGGTTTATTCAACCCTAACCCCAAACATAACACTGACCCTAAGCAGAGCATTAAACACAGCCATTTGTGAGGCAGTGGTGCCAAGGCATTGCTCCCTCCTCACCTTTCTCCTCGGCACCACCCATGTCCTGGGTACCTCAAACTCACAAATGCCTCCTTTTAACTGCTGAGATCTCAGCCTGACACGTTCTCCACACTTCTCCTCTACTCCAGTGCAAAGTTTAGAGGTTCAAAGGCACTGCTGTGGGAAGTCTCACACCTTTTGCAGTATGTGAAGTAAAAGCTGTAGCTTCTCAAGATATTTTCTCAAGACATGTAAAAACCTAAGCGACTTCTTTACTACTTTTAGTTCATTAATTGCTTTTCCTCTTACAATTTGCAATTGGTAGAAGGTCATTCTTTTCATACTGGGGTTAGAGTTTACAGAGGATAAATATAAGTAGTGATATAAATTACATCAATCAGTTCACTGATTTTTGTGTTGCTTCATACCTATTGAAGAGCAATATCATTATTTTGCTTTCTCTCTCCCATCTACAATAATTTTAAATAATACTTTCAATTACAACTTTCAGTTACAATTCTTCCCAAACTTTTCTTTCTTTTCTGTCATATAACCACAACACAATTCTTTTGCTCCTATCTGCAAAATTTTGCAAACAGCAAAAATATACTCTCAAGCAGCTCATCCACAAAGCACCTCTCTCTGATGTTACTGCAATTTTCCATCTCATATGTTTGTTTATTTTCTCACTTGCTGGAATTTTGAATTTCTCAACCAGACACATTGGCACAATTATTTTTACCCTATTTTATGCACCCTGCTGAGTATGTCTACAGGCTCACAGTCAAACGTCTGCTTCCTCAGCAGCTGATAATCTTCTAAGCTCTGTGGGACTTGTTTACTTGTCTGTGCCAAAGGGGCACAGTGTTCTTTGAGTGGCTCTCATAGAGAGATGTTGAATTTTTTACCAAGAGGAAAATCAGCAATGAACAGAAGCAAAGATAAATTTTCTTTTACTTAATTAACTCAGAAAACTACATTTTCATATAGTGTCCCATTTACTCAAGTCTGTTACAGTAAAAACATAAACTTCATAATTATTTGGGATATTGCTTTAACTAAAGCATAAACTTCCAGAACCTAAGAAAATTAAAAGGGTACTTTGGTTCTTTCTTAAAATATCCGTTAAAATACTGGTAGATTGTGGCAGATGCCCAGCATAGGTGCATAAATCCACCATAACTAAGTGCTTACTCATGCCAAGCTTGTAGTCACCTTATATCTATATTTAAAATAAAATTCTATCTATATATTTGCTGTTGAATCAGATTATGGCTTCTTTTTTCTTAAGAAGTGATCTACCCTATGGCATAATTAAGATGAAACAAATCGGATTTTCCTCTCTGCACTCCCTTGTGCACAGGAGACATCTTGTCCCACTAGACAACCAAACCTAATTTTATTTGATGCACTTATCTGTCCATTTCTGATTCAGCCCCTGTATGCTGGACAAATCACTTTTCTTTTGCTTTTCCTGGGAAGTCTTAATAATAGTACTGACTTCCACTGCAAATTGCTTTGAGATTTAATGATAGAAACAAAATAGAGAAGACAGGAATTATCACAAGATGATAATCATTCAATTGTTCACCCATCAATAAAACTTAAAAGGTAGTGCAATAACAGAATAGTATGAAAATTCCTCTTTCGAAGACTGCTCTGCTGTGCATTTGCTAAACAATTCACAGTGGTTTCCAACATTCATTTTTCAAGAAGAAATTATTGCTTGTCACCTGGAGGTATAGCAATTATCAGCAATGTTACTGATAAGCAATAACTTACAACAGATAATTTAAGTCCTTCTTCTGCGAAAATTGAGCATTTGTTTTAATATATTTGATTATTTCCAGCATGCTCAGATTTTCATTTTCTGAAAAGTGGAATAGCTATTAACTACTTCTGTTAAACTATCAAGGGATTGGATAAGCTCCATGCAAAATTTAACACAATCAAATTTCAGTGAAAGGTAGAGCTCTAACAGCATCCCTCTGAGCTGCATTGCCTCATGGGGGCAAATGGAGGAATGACCCATTTCAAATTTATCACCTCAAAGTTCCTGGTGTCACAAGATTTTTTTAGCCTTGCTATGTAAATCTTACTAAACATAATCCTTAGAAAATCCTTCTGGTATTGGCATCATCCCTTCAACAGCTTGCATTAAGTGAGGCAGAAAGATTAAAAAATATGTGTGCTAAATCACAGGAGTCAGCATCAGATTCTGCAGTTCCTCCTAGTGCCAAAGCAGTTACTCTGGGACACTCACAGCAGATACCAGGCTGTCTTTCCCCCAAGCCCTCACAAAAATAAACAGGCCCCTCATTGATATTCACCTATTCAGCCTAGTACCTTTGGTGAGTTTTGGGAATAAAGGGTAAATTAGATATTTGGTGGAAATGCATGCATTTTCTGATTAAGGAAAACATTTTCTCTGTAATTTTGAGCATTAATTGCCTTAATAGTCCAATGCTGAAATATAAAAAGTGGTCATTGTTGTAACAACCATGCGACATAACTGTGTGTTTATCTTGACAGTGCTACAGCACAGAACCAATTGATACTGAGGTTTGTTTATGTTTATCTGCGGAACAAATAAGACAGTTTTTTTCATGTATTTAACCAATATCTTCTATAGTAGCAGGAGTCTGGGAAAATTTAAAAAAAGATATGTACGAGAGAAATTTTGTGATTTCTTTTTTCCTAGAGGCTTCTCCTGGAGCCCTCACAATAACAAAGGCAGGGATACCAGGGGGTAAACAGTCAGCCAGATTTTGACATGAAAAATACAATATATACATCAGCTTCAGGAAGGATGAAAGGAATTATGCCTTGAGTACTAGGCCAAATTTGAGGTATCTTGCTGAGTTGACTGTCAAATTTCCTCTGTCATACGTTATAGACTCACCAGATGAAACAAATTGTTAAATAAGGGTTGAAAAAACCTTCTAATATTCAGTGATGATTGCTTTTTCATCTTTACATAACATACAATTCAAGTATTAGAATGAACAGTGTAATATAGGAAGCTACAGCAGAAGTGATAGATGCAGTCATTAGATTAGAAATGGGGAAAGTTGTCTTCTGCAGATTGAATATCTAAGATTCAAGGAAATAGGCAAAGTAAAACAAGCATCTATAATAGAACAAAGATAAAATGAGACAATAAGGATTCATTAATTACTTTTTAAAAATATTGATGTTGTTCTTTTCCATTTGACATATTCACTGGCTCTTTAAATTATTATTCCTATCACTGGATAGTAATAGTAAAAAGCTGCATACTTTGGTTTGATCTGAATATATTCTCATTAATATTTAGTGGCCTAATGAAATAAGAATAAATAAATAAAATTTTTAATGTAAAACTATATTTTATATGTATTATTGCTATATCACAGTATGTTTTGTAGGCTGTTTTTATCCACATAAAGAATCTTAAACAGAATACAGAAAAACTCATTTAATAATGAAAATTACTAATTGTTTCATAGCTTCATAAGTTGGGCCATATGGAAGATATTCAAGTGTTTTCCTCTAGGGAATTCATATTTCATAAGGAAAATGAAATATATTTGGACACATTCTAATCCAGTGTACAATACTAGAGATACAGTTATACAATTCAGAAATCCCATATTTTAAGCAAGGATATATTAAAAATTTGTTTAGAAAATTTGATTGGTGAACTTTTAGCATCCTTGACTGACATGAAGTTCTACACAGTAAGAATAGAAATTCTTCACAACAACAATTGAGAGCAATTATTGTTACAATGATCAGTGGTTTAACATCATTTTTCCTTTATTTGTTCTTCAAGTCCCGATTAACACTGGGAACATGTTTTAAAATTTCAGTCAAAATACTAACCTGCATAGTATTTTCTTTCTTGACATGTTTTCTGTAAAATGTTAATACCTAAATTACAGTGAGGAAAAAAAATAAAATAATTGAGCCAAAGTTTTGTGCCAAGACAGCACATTAAGGTCTCTAAAAAGCTAGATGAGTTTAAGTAAATTCTTTTCCTCTCTGAACAGGAACCTTTTCCTACTGCGTTTAAATCAAATGCATTAATGCACCAAGGCCCACAGAATCAATGGTATGTCTGTGTCTGTAGCTTCTGTTACATCCAGTTTAATGGATCTTTGAGGGTGGGGTGCCAATAGCAACTGTACTTTCTGTGGAGCAAGAGGTGTAACTTAGAAAATGTTCCCTTCCTGATGTGAGTGCATTTCACTTTTCTCTCTGTTGTGCTTGTAAATTAAAAGATGGGTGAATCTTCTCAACATTGTTAACCTTCTTAGATTTAATTTCTACAGATTAAAGATCCAAACAAGGCTCCACATCCCTTCTCATTTCAGATGCAAGGGATGAATTGAAAATAAAGCACATTAGAAACTTTTGTCTCAAGATCAAAAATAGTTCTGCATATTATGTTATTAAACCCAAAGATTTAACAGAAGAAACAAAACAAAACCCCCATTATTCTATGTTGGATGTTATGACCAATCCCTGATCTTTGCAGTATCAGGAATGGAAAAACCTACAATCAGAATACCAAATGCTCCCATTCAAATAAGCACAACCCAGTCAGCATTTCCCGTCTATTGTCCAGAGCCATGGGCTCAAATTCTGACCATGGACTGGGGTCCTTGTTCAGCTCATAAAACTCTGCAGTGCACTTGCTTTGGATCCTGTAATCAGTGCCTACACAGCCTGAGCCCACACTCATATTTGCACAGTCTTCATCAAAACATCAAGTTGCCTTTTATTAGTAATTGCTTGTCTGTCTAAATTCCTCATTATGGCTTCTTTTAGACAGACTAGAAAACAAGGGAGCACAGACTTAGCCATGCCAGGCCAGGCTTAGCCAAGGAATATGCTGCACCCTTGTCATTTAAAAGCATTGCAGGATTGGGGTGATCTGTTCTGTTGAGAAAAGCTGTCCTTTCTTTTTCTTCTTCAAAGTCAAGCTGAATATTTACAGCAGCTCAAACTACTGCTGAGGAGACAATCCACTGTTATGAGGCACTGGATCTACAGTTCTGAGGCAGTAAAAGATGGTCCTTAATTGTTGTGTCATCTTTGCCACTCACAAACCTTCCAGAGTTTGTCACAAACCTCCTGTGGAATACATCAGAGCAGGTTTGCCTGGTCAAGCTTAGACACACACTTAGCACTTACCACAAAAACACTGAGTACACTCCCTGTGTCACAGCCACCTTCCACCATTCCACCTTCAGTTTAGAAATAAAATTGAGCTGCTGATCATTAACAGTCCCTGACATTACCACAATATTTTTCTCCATTATTTCATCACTAGTATCCAAGCCTGATTCTGGACAGTTTGTTCCTGTATTCTACCTTCTCACACTCCTTGTTATCCTTAAACTGGATTAGATATTTTCTCTCACTTTCTGTTCTAAATTCATAAATATCTCTAATTTTCCATCTCCCTACTTTTAACTAATCAAAGTGATTGCTGCAATTATGTGACCTACTTGCATTTTTTATACTAAAACTGGTGCAGTTAGTGCTTGCTACTGTTCTTTCCTATATATTCATTCTGTCTACTAAAATCTATAAAAACTCTAATCCACACTTACTATAACTAAAGAAATCATTTTTCCAATATTTTTTTCTAAAAAATCTGCCCCAAATGAAAATGTATTAAATGAATAATGCAAATCAAAGGCATGTGATACCAATTGGATAACATAATCTCAATTTTACTTATCTCATAGCAATCATGGCATTTATGATTTACAATAAGGGACACAGCATGAGGTACTTTCATAAAACTGTTAAGGATTATAGCTGAACATAAACAAAACAATCCATGGAACTGGAAATAGCTTTAAGATCATCCTTTTTCCATAAATATGTATGAATTTAGCAAAGAAAGAAAAGGCTCAGTTATTTTATCTCACTGGCTTCTTATCACTTGTCACAAATGATAACTACTCTATACTCTCTCAATATATTACCCCTTCGCTCTCTATCTATGATTTTTCAGTGTGAAGAGATTCTGCTTTCAGCAAAACACACTCAAACTATGCAGTGGAAGGATACAGGTTTTCTGGACACCGACTTGGATGTTAAAAGCCAGCCTCCAAAAAGGTAACACCTGTCCAAGTTCCATAGCCTGCTTTCTCATCTGATTTTTCCTGAGAAGGTGTTGGTTACATAGTTCAGAAAATCTGTGGGTAAAATAATGCATCTCTACTGGAGACAGATCTTCTGAGACTATTGCATACTTACCAGAAATAAAGGAACACCAGTGATAGAAATAAAATTATGCCATTTGCATAGCTGTCTATGACCACAGATTTTTATCACAAATAGAAAGAAACCCAACCTTTTTAATGTCTCCTGGACCCTCAAAGCTTTGAGTGTAAAAATTCTCATTTTTCTTCTACAACTTTGTCTTCACAAATCCTCACACTTTTTCTTTCAAAAGTGTTCATCTTTACAATGCTTTTGCTTCTAAGATTACAGATACTCAGCCTTATATGCCTTTTAACAAGTGGCCACACTCTACAAGGCAATTTCTTTGAGAGATCAAGGAGGATTCACAGCTCCTTTACAACCTTTCTATTCTGGAGGATTCAGCAAGCTTTAATCCCTTTGTTCATGTTCTAAGACTAAAAATCTAGTGTAAAATTATGATCTACAGATACTTTCACCAGATCAGTGCCCTCATGATTTAAAACACTGTATCTGGGAGTCCTTCCTTAAATTTCATCAAGAGAGAATTAAAATGATGGAGTATCTTTCAGCACCAGCCATATAATCAAAACAAAAATGGTTATCCACTAAATCTATTTGCAGATGTGACTAATGGAAATCATTGATCTAGTAAGTTAATTACAGCTTTGATTTAACCATATTTTTGTTCTTTTTGTAATAGATGTAATAGTAAAAACTCAATAATAAATTATATATATAAATCACTTTGATTTCATTAGAAAGTTGAGCAAGCAATGTAAGGAGAAAAAAAAATGCACAAATGGGAGTGCATCCCCAATCATCTGCATCATGTCACTGTTAGACAGCATTGCCTTTGCTGCAGCTCTCTCCAGCCAGCTCTTTTCAAGACAGCTCTTCTATAAGGGAGACAAGTCCTAAAATATTCAGACATGATCCAGTCATTTGCATTTATACTGAGTATTAATGGCCCCTTCTTGGCCCTCTTTTGCTTGGTAGCACACACACAGGATGCACAAAACCTGACAGCTCCAGAGATTTCAGGAAAGCAGCCCACACACCACAAAGCTCTACTTCCAAATGAAAGGCAGTCCATTCATGTAGCTGTGTAGGACTATATCAAATTCTTCCAGAATAATATGACAATTAAAGAGCTGTCAATATATTCAGCTCAGCATTTTAATAAGTTTTTATAACCAGATTTCTGAATCTTTTTGAGAAGAACATGGTCTGAGTGCAGCCCTGCAACATGCAAGATTTAACAGCAATCAAAGGCTGGTTAGATCTGAGATACTTTCACTTAAAGTGACAACTGAAATTAAAAACCATAATGTAAATTCTATGGAGTGTACAGCGTTCAGTAATATAAATAGTGGCTTTTTAAAACTGACAGAATGAATTTGAGAATCCACCGCATTACAATTTCCCTAAAAGTGTAAGTTTTGCATGAAGGAAATTAATGTAACAGAATATGCCATCACCTTAACCTAATAGCATTATTAATCAACAGGTTTCTGACTTCAGTAAACATCAGGTCTCTTCCTGGATTTTACCTTTCTTGTGCTGCAATGAAAACTTGTTCAAATATCCAAGGCTGTCAAAAACAGATACCACTAGTGATAGAAATCATATTCCTATAATCCAAATACTGATGTCCAGTACTGGAGCTGAAGAGCCATTCAACTCCTTTCAGCCTGAGACTTTTGAGTAGCACTTGACCAAAGTTGCTGGTAGATTTATCACAGCTTAAAAAAAAGTATTTCCCTAGAAATTTATATTGTTTCTCCATTTTCTTCTGCATCCATTTCTCTCTCTCGCATGAACATCTTTCATGGCATCATTTATTCTAATGAGTGAGCCATACCAGTAATGTTCCAGTATCTATGGAATCATGCCATTTCTAGTGGCTGAGTATCTACACCAGGTATGGGAATATGAGACAAATTCTACAAATTTACTGGCATAGTAGTTGTACTGACTGTATTAATTATTAATGTGGGTAACACTGCTGTGAGCTGTGACATGCTGAGTACAGCTACACCCACTGTATGTCAGCACAGATAAGTTCTGAAAATTATCAGGGCTATACACTATTATTTTACCTTATGAGTCAGCGTCCCTGAGAGATAACAGGAGGACTTTAAAAACCATGAGTTCCATTCTTCATTCTCTTTTTAAGTAAGAGTATCCCAAAACTTTTGTGTCATACTTAGTCCAGACAAGGCTGAATGGTTCAGTTCCTATTTCACATACATATGTGTAACACATCATATGTGTCTTACACATATTGACAATCCTTGTCCTTCTTTCCTCATTTTGAAATAGTCACTGGCATTCACTGTTTCTTCTTAAGTCCATGAGGGGACTGATTATGAACATTCCTCCTATTTCTACTCTTCCTATTGCACCAAGCACCAAAAGTCACTATTATGACTTTTTCCCCTCTATGCAAGAGAAGACAGTCTGTAAAATATAGATTTTGTTTTAGTGGGAGGGTTTGTTCCAAACATATTTTTTCTGGCAGTTCTGAATTTGTAATTTACATATAAAGTGTGAATTGCATGGATTGCTTAGACAATATACAGGCAAACCAAGAAAGGAACACCATAATCAAGTGTTACTGCAACATATCTGTGGTTACTGGGTACACTTTCCATCTTCATTTTACTGGAGGTCATGAAATGCTAACAAATAAGTATTGCACACTCTGAAGATTTTTCTGGTTCTGTTTCAGCATTATATGATGAGGGTGCATTGTCCCCTCCAAGGATATCTGAAGAAAGTATGCCCTTTGACAAATATGTATCTCCAAATTAAAGGCAGAATTTCATGCTGAAAAGAGCATAGAACAGATATGTTTTCACAGTACTCCCTAAAAAATCATTTTTAAAATTATTTTAACAGGTGTAATGCAGATCAAGAGCTTTGACAGAAGAGAAAAAATAAACAACAAATAAAACAGGTAAATGGAATGAATAAAATTGCATAAATGAACATAAAAGAAAACTTATTTATACAATGAAAAAAAGAATAGAAGGAATAAAACCAGCTTTAAAACTAGCTCTTAAAATTCTCAGGTGCTAAACCAAGAGCTCCCAAAGAAGAAATATAAAGCCTCTTGAGGTCATACAAATTACCAGTAAAGTTCTGAACTTGATGGAAATTCTATTGCAAAAGTGGCTCTTGCAATCAAACCTGGGAACCAACAGCTGCCAAAGAAACTTCGGTCTCAGGCTAACAAAGAGCTTCATTTAAAATCATAATCTCAAATACAGCGATAAATAAAGATGCAGATAAAAACAGACAGTTTACATGAAAAAGCATGTAAAGCAGCATAAAATCAGAGTGCCTGGATAATAAACCAAATAAAAGAAATGTTTGTACTCATAACTTCAAATATTAGCATGAATATCACTAATGAGTCACCGTTTCATTGGAAAGGCAGCTAACTTCAGTTTAGAGACATAGTCCCAAAGACCCAGGGGACTGAACTCAGTGGAAACTAGAACCTGTTCCTGAACATTAATTTAGTGCAAGGTAAATGCCATCTGAAAGCACAGCTTCTCTGTAATGCAGAATTATTTTCTTACTCTGAATGAGTTAAGTGAATATTATCACATGATTTTCAACCACATAAGACAAAAAAGTACACATATTTGAAGTTTTAATGATTTTAAATTATTTCATGTTTTAAAAGAAACCTACTGGTCTATTTTGAATTAAAACGCCTTTCTAAACTTTGTCTGTAAAAAACCCTGAATCATTTGTTATTTCTGATTCTCCTTTCTGACAACAGTTTCCAGTCCTCTTATTTCCCATTCATACAACTAAAGCCAAACCAGATCTGTATTATCTATGACTTTCACTTATGCTTCGCTAAGGTTTTTACCTTTATTTATTAAATCTTTTTTAAGGACTATAAAATGAATTAGTGCTTGATGACAGACATCAGAAATAAGGTCAAGACACTGGAAATAAGGTCACCTGTGAATATGTTTGAAACTGCTGCTGTGGAGAAAGAGCTCTTTAGAATGACAGGAAGTGTAAAGAGCATCCTCAAAGCTGCTTTGTGTATGTGTGTGATTTAGCTCAGATACTAATAGCAACTCCATTATGAAGGAACCTTCTATCCCTGTCTAGATGAATGAAGAGAAAGACAGCTTCACTGGCACAAGATTTCTACTCAGATATCTTTTAAAGATACTTTGTCTTTAAAACGATAACTTAGCATGAACTCAGTACGAACGAGCAGTTGAACTCACTTAGACAAGAAAAATTTCCATCTTAAGCCCGTCAGTTTAGCTTTGGCAATGAAAATTTTGCTTAAGTGTCTCAGATATATTAGTTCTCTGCTTGAGTGTCATATTGAATATATGGTTGAGCACAGGTACTAAAAGCAGAGGATGACACAGAGATGATTTTCCGGAAGACTGCAACACAAAGAGCTTTGTTGATGTCCCAGAGGACAACAGCACAAACTAGCTTTCCTAATCTGTTGCTATATAATTTTGAAATCATTAAATCTAAATGAGATGCAGGAAATACAAGTCTTGTGCCCAACATCACTTGCTGAGGCAATTTTCCTCATGGACATATCAAAACTGTAGAGTTATAATACTTGTTGTAACAAAACCATAAGTGGGTTTCATGGGACAAGCGAGTGAAAGGGATAATGAAAAGGATAATGTCTCTCACATGCATGTGTCTCTGTGAAGAATCATCTAGCATCTTCCTGACAACTCTGTTATGCTTCCTTTTTCATTTGTTACACAACTGTCACACTCTATACTCAATTTGTATGTTACTTCTTTTCCTTCTCTCCCCTCTTCCTCCCCACAACCTCAATTCTCTCTAATTCAATTTTCAGAATGCACAATCAGCAATCCAAGCACTCAAAGTAAGAAGTTCCATGCTGGATTAAAAAAAAAAAAAAAAAAAAAAAAAGTGCTGTCTCTGCCAGTCCCCCAGTTGTCAATGCTAACAGAACAACTTAAGTCCTGAAGCATAATGTAGGACATATTTTAAAAATAAGGGCTGTAATACTCTTTCACAGAGATTGGTATTCCTTCTGCCTACCAATATGTCCCTTCCTTTAAAAAAATTGCTAGTATATTGGTGTGTGATACTGAATTTGAGTCTCACATACATGAAGGAAAAGGATGGGAAGGGGAAGAATTTAATCATTTTACTCAGAAAATCTTATGATTTATTTCAGTCTGTTTGCTCTTGTGTTGCTCTGTTTGCCCTATGAGCACAATATGCCAGATTTAATAAAGTCCATTTGTGCTTCACTGTCATTTTTATTTAAAGATTATTAAAGCACTGATATTTAGAAATTTCAATTTAACTAAAGGTAAAGGTTTCGGTTTCTTAAGTGTCCTCAGATGCTTAATCACAAATGTTAAAGTATCAAAGGGTGGCTAAATCTCAGGTTTTGGATTACTGGTCTTAATCTGAACTTTTGACATCTGGCATTTCACTCAACTCACTAAGAAACGTGCTTCAGAAGTGATATTGCTGTGGAGATCACAACACTAGCTAATTATCACCAACAGATGAAGTGTTGATTTCTCACCACAAGAGAAACTTGAAATAAAAAGAAAAATAAAATAACTGATAAATGTTAGTGATTAGCATTTGTAATCTTTGTTTTCATGGTACACAGAAAAATATGGAAGGTTTGCATTGACAGCCTGTATGAAAATACCTGCACCTGTACTGTGAGGGAGGGAGGAAACATGAGGTAGCAGATGGGGGATCCACATGGACTCTTCACTTTCTTTGCTTTCAGCTAAGTGCTTTCTGTCACCTGTTCCACAGCCCAAATGAGAAGGCAGTGTACAGGCTACACAACAGTGCAGATGAAGGTATGGATTTGTGAGAGCCAGAGCCCCGTCCATCTCTCCCGTGCAAGGCATTTGTGTTTGCAGTGGTTGGAGTAGCAGCCACAAAGGAAGTGACACAATCACCAGGTCAGCCCTGCTGATGGAGGCTCTGTCCATGCCTCCAGAGACACTGACCTTGAAATCCCCATAGGATACACCCCCCAGAGTCAAAAAATTTTAAAAAGCCTTGAATTGTTGTAGCCTAATCCTTTCGCTAAACATCTATGTTTCAGAGGACAAAGGACTGGAGATATAAATTGCTCTCTTAGTCTAAATTAATCACCTAAACTCCTCTGTATTCAATGAAGAGAGATGGACACTGAAGAAAAACGTAATTCATCTCATCTATGTTAAGACAGAGTGAATGGCTCTCTGGAGATAGCTCTTTCTCTCCACTGACTACAGAGCGAGCCTGGATGACTACTTTAGATTAGAGCTGTATCTTTTTTGATGGCTGAAATAAAGTAAGATGAATCTAGGCAAAAATTACTAGAATTTCTAAAAGCCCATTTATTTTTCTTTCATCTCAGGTTACCTGCAATCACTGGGAACCATACAGATGAGTAAATTTTCTCCGCTCATTAAATTTAATTCAGTAGTATTCCTTAGAAAGTATAATATAAATTTCTTTTAAAATGTCATATGCTGCCCAACTCTAATAAATTCCTACTAAACCTTCAACTGTTTAATTTTTGAAATCGATTATTTTAACCCTACATCATAAATTATGCAGTATTTCTGTTTATTTTAATGGTCTGAACAGTGATCTGTAGGATCTAAAATTGTTTGTTAATTCTCTGTTACTTTCCTATTTTATCTTTTTACTCTTAATGGCTATTTAAAAGACAAATCTATAGGAGCTATCATATTTTAGAGCTATCATTAACTAATTGGTAAAAAAATATTTTTTTAATTCAACAGAAAGACTTTAGCAGATTTAGATTTGCTTTTTTGTGCTGGAATAACTTTTAGGTTTGCTTTAGTATATATCCTGCCTGGGCCTCTCCTTCTTTCTGTTACATAAAATGATGTAAAAATCTCTTCTCCAACTTGCAGAGGATGACTTGCATTCAAAGACACATGGAAAGGAATCATTCCACATTCTTTCTGCTTAATTACCTTTCTTCCCTTCTCCAGAGCAAATGCAAAGGAGAGGTGAAGAATGTGTTGGACTTTGGTTGTACCTTTTACAGAGAACTCTGCACTACTGAATTGATGGCACCAGAAGCTTGCAGACCCTGGAGTCCCTGAAGCTGGAAAGAATCTGGATCAGCAGTATTTTGGGAGAACACTTTTGTAAAAGACAGCAGAAAAAATAATAATAAGGTGAAAAAATTCAGGAATATTCTGCAGACCTGCTTATTTATGGCAGTATTTGGAAATGCCAAATTCTTAATGAAGTTTTGTACAACGTATCCTTCTCCGGGAAAAAATAAAAAAATAAAAATAAAACAAAACCAATGTTCTGTTCATCAAATCCAGAATTATGAGCAGCCTCCTTCTGCATAGAGGACACACATTGCTACCTAGGCGATGACACAGTGGTAATAAATAGCAAAAAACCAGGAAAATGGAAAGCACTTCTTGTCCAGAAAAGGGCAACAAAGCTGCTGAAGGGGCTGGAGCTCCTCCTATGGGAAGTGGCTGAGGGAGCTGTGGGTGTTTAGCCTGGAGAAAAGGAGTCTCAGGGGGACTTTATCACTCTCTGTAACTCCCTGAAAGGAGATGGAACCCAGGTGGAGGTCAACCTCTTCTCCCTGCTAATGAGAACAAGAGAAAATGGCCTCAGGTTGCACCAGGAGAGGTTTAGATTGGATATTAGGAAAAATTTCTACAGCAAAAGGGTGTTCAAGAACCAGAACAGGCTGCCCATGGAAATGATGTTATCATTCCTGGAAGTATTTGGAAAACATGTAGTTGTGCCACCTGGGGACACAGTGAGCACTGCGGCTTTGGGTTAAAGGTTGTACTCTTTGATATTAGAGGTCTTTCTAACATTAAAAATTCTGTGATTCTATGGAAAGTTTTCCAGATGCCTTGAAAATAACCTGTTTAAACTCCTCCTTGAGCACAAAAGGTGTTTGTTTCTCAGGCAACAAGCCACATTTGTGGTTCTCCCCAGCACAATGATCTGCAGCTGTGGGGCCCAGAGGAAGGCTGGGCATTAACTGGTTTGCCTAATGATGCTTCATTACCTTCCCATCTCATGCTACTTTAGTCAGGACTAGATTTAGTCAGGACTGCTTTCATGTCTGCTTTACCACATGGAAGCTGGCTGACTTGCACCCCCTCTCTGCAGCATGGCCTGAGGTGGGGGAAATTTGGGGGCTGCTCCTGAGGGCCCTGAAAATGGGGTGGCCACTGGCAGGGCGGGGTCCAGCTGCTGTTTGTGGCCAGCACCCACAGTGTGCAGCACTGACATGGACATGGCTCGGAGTAACCCAGTCACTCCCGCTCCAGCTGAGGGAGGGCAGGTTAAGATGGCCTCTGTGGGTCCCTTTTCACTCAAATTGTGATTCAATAACATTATTGTCACTGAATGCTGATAAACAGGCTGGGGCACTGCTTAACGACACAGCAAAAAAGGTGGAGCGACAGTGTCAGTGTGATCCTTGGTGCAGGCAAAGCTTGTGGCATCAGGTGATGCAGTGGGACAATGTGCAATAACACACACTTGACAAATGTCAGTCCTTAGATGCAAGTCCAAGGGACCCCAGTTCACATGTTGAACTGCTTGGAAGTGTCTCCTTAAGCTTACACCTGAGTGCAGACCACAAGAGAGAGCTGAGCAGGCTGGAGCCACTGCTCACTGTGCTTATCACCACTCAGTGACACCTCTGTATGGGCAGGGAATTGGGCAAGAGAAAGTACATGAGGGGTACTGTGAATGGGAAAGGAAAAGGACCTATAAAATAAGAAAGTATTTGATACTTGAAAGAAAAATTCAATGCTTTATCATTAATTTTATACTATATTCAGGCATAAATCTATTATTAATCTGATTATCAGTGGAACTTCTGCAAATATGAATCATTATTTCAAAGCTAACATTTGAAAGACATTTCAATGAATAGAAATAATTGGGTTTTTTCTTTTTATTGTTGAGAATTTGTCAAAGATATTAAAAAGAAGTAACATTTGGTGTGACTCCTGCTGCTTACTGTGTGCAGGGATCTGCCTGAACCTCTCAGAAGGGGCATCATGTTCCCACTAGGCAGCCCCCACCTTTGGGAGTTACCCAAGCACAGAAAGCTGCAAGGCCTCTCATATTACACTTAATTTTTCTAACTGAGCCCTACAAACAAGGTCAGACCCTGCCCAGGTGCACATATACATGTGAGGTGTATGAGAGGACAGAGAAGATTTCCAAATTCCTGTGGGCCACTTTAGCAGTTAAAATGTGTTTATACTGGTGGTTTGGGTGGTTAACATCTCCCCCATAATTCTGGAAAATACTGCACTAACAACCTCACTGTTTCAAACCCATTGGTTTATTTTCCTTTTTTTTCTTCCTGATAGGAAAAGAGCAATTGCTCGTAAGTTTCATTGTGTTATGGCTGGTTCTGCAGGAGTGTTTATCTAGAAATCACCCTATCCAGGGCTCAGCTGACATCAGTGATGAAGCAAGTGCACTACATAAGCAAATATGCTTTGGCAAGACAAAGCAACATTTCCACTAAAATTGCGATTCTGCAACGAAACCAGAAATCTTAACTGAAGTTTCACTGGGGGGAAATCAACAAGGTTTCTAAAGGCAAATTTTCAGTCTTCTCAAAGAGTGTTACAGATGAAAAAAATATCTTACTTCAGTCTTTACTCTGGTTTTACTTAACCTGCCTCCCTTGTAATGGGCTTTAGGACTAAGAGGCCTTAGCACTCCGATCTGCATACATTGCTCTACTGTATCATAGTTTTGTGCTTTCTGTGCAATACCTGCCTTCAGCTTTTAGTCTGGCAAGTTCTCAACAGAAGAAAGAGATGAATTCTATAATGCTAATTCTTTTATGGATAGTTACTAAGAAGATAATATATTTTTCACAGAGGAATCTTGGCAATGATAGCTACATAACCTAGTGAATGCATAGTTGTTTTATCCTGGCTTCAGATTGGAAGTTTTAACTGTTCCTTCCATCCTACTTGTCAACAATTGGCACAAATTTCACAGATTTCCATTAGCACTAATTAGAATTAATTTGCTTTGTAGTACATGGAAATTTTGTCACTTCTTTAAACTTTCCAGAGTTTGCAGAGTTATCAGATTAGAAAATTTGGAACTATGTGACCTCAAAAGTTCAATAATTATTTGATGCCAGTAAATGTCTATTCCAAATGGCATCTATTTCCCTTTGATATTAAAAAGGATGTATTTCTATTTACATTTCCCATTCCATTCCTGCATATAAGTCTAAAGAAAACCTATTATAACATAGAAGTAAATCAGATTAAATTTAGATGCACCTGTGCTTTCATAATTATATAAATATGTCTGAAAATTCTGCATGGTTCCCACTGCAGTATTAACTCAGCTTTGTGTCCCTAGAAATGGATTAAATCTGATCAAATCAATAGGCTTTCCTTTTGACATATTGCAGAGACAAAACAGAAAACGAGCTGACGGTGATTCCATTAAGAAGGTAGTACCATTCTGATGTGTCTGCAATAGCAATTGACTCAGAATTTGGTCTCTCAATGCTCAAATTCCCTACCAGTGCTAATAAAGCGTAGGGTGCTCCTGCATGGCTAAAAGGCAATTTTAAGTATTTTAAAAATAGAAAATATGAAGGAGCAAATGATTATTCAACAGGGATGACATCCAAATACCCAAATACCACACTTTGGACATGCATTAAAAACATGGGTCTTCACAGTCCATTGCTTGTTTCCATTAATTCACCTATAAGAAGTTTTAATTCATTTCCAAAGGCGTTGCAAATGCTATTGCTTTATCCCTGTAGAAATACTCATCTATCCTGTTTTGAAAGCTAAGAATAAATAGAAATTCCACTAATCCTACATGAATAGCTGAATCTCAGATACTCTTTTCTGAAGAATGACTCGACACAATGAAATCCTGCTAATATTTAAATTTAGTGCAAAATTAAAAACATGAAGAATTTAATATACATTTTTTTAAGTTATTATATGCTCTCCAAGGATCTATCCATGTAGCTGTTCCAGAAGCTTCTTGTACACCATTAACTAGTACAAAGCTGCAGATAAGTGAGGCCCTGGTTTACAAATAATGAATGTTATGTTACAATTATTTGTAGCTTCTTGACATCTCAGCAATGTAATAGGGTGAGTAACAGAGGAAAGAAGAGTATGAAATCAGAGACTTAGAGATGCTACACACTAACTAAAGACAGAGTATCAAAGATATCAAGTGGCAGAGCTCAAACTTTTTATTGTCCTTTTCTTGATAGAAAACTGCCCTTTGAACTGGACTGCTCATGTGATAGCATCAGATATTTTAATTCAGTTTTTCTTATGAAAATGTAGCTTTCAATTTTCCAGTCTGCTCTATTACAACATCTTCAGAAAAATAATTATTTAAGACTTCCTCTAGACATTCTAAAACATCTATAAGACTATAATATAATCAAATATTTACTATATAACTCCAGCAAACTATAAGAACAGTTATGTGTGTTCTTCAGTTCATACACACCCACAATTTCAGAGACCCCCACAAATATACTGCAGGAAGGAAGAAGTGTTCCTTTGTCCCTCACCTCCCACCTCTGGTTGCCTTGACAAACAGGTTGATGTAAATTCAAGTCTAATATTGATGCACAGACCTTACCAAACATGTTTTCTACTTAACCATTTGGCAGTTTTGCCCAAGCTGTATTTGGAAAATGCTGCCACTTATTTGAGGAAGGTCTATAATTTCTTTTTAAAACAAGCTTGCATTGAGTTATTGTTAAATTCAAACATGAACCATTCTCAGAACAATCTTGAATAGGATAGAAAAAATTAGGAACTACATGGCCAAACATGGCATTGATCACTGGATTTCTACTGACCTTGTTCAGAAAACTGTCAGGATATTCTCAGAAAAAATTCCTTCCTGATGAACTTTTTAAGGCATTTTGGAAGGAGGTGTTAGTGTGTTACATACAAACCTTTCAGCACGTTGAAATGGCTACCAGCCATGAATTTGAGGCATAGATTTTTCAGGGAGAGTTAAATCTCCGCCCCCCAAAAAAATCAATATCAAATGCCATATGAAAACCTGACCTTAGGCTGATCTAGGTATCTCCTTATCCCTCTGACATAGGTCTAGGCTCTACCTGCGTCTGGATCCAGCCCAATTTATTTTTATCCATCATTAAAACTGGTATTTCCAGCTATTTTTAATAGCTATTTACTCTGCCAGTGTTTGTTTTCCACAAACACCTGCTCTCTAATGGAAATAAATTAAGCTTTAAGCTTTTTGCCAGTCTGTTTTTTTATAGAGCATGAAAGCACTGTCAATTGTCAGTTTTCTTAAGATAGGTTTTAAAAGAGAAAATAGCCAATACCAATATTTCTTTGTAAATAATAATAAGTTTACATTTTAATCTGCCTTGCTTTTTCTACAAGTCCAGTGCATCAGCTTTGGCAAATACCACTGGAAATGAGGCAGCAGGATCAAAGAGTCCTGCACAGGTGGAGTCAGAGATGTGCACCCTAACACAGTCTTCTAACACTAAAGTCAGTGAATAAGCAGCAAATAGAGTTTCTGAAAAACTGGAATCATCTTCCACTACTATAAGGTATATTTTCTGCAAAAAAGTGATGGTAGGAAGGAATGTCCTCATGAGGACGTTGTGTCACTAGGGTGTAAGAAGCATTTTTTTCCCAGATATGAAAGCCAATGTGAAAAAACAACCTTTAAGAATTTTGTGATCTCATAATTACTCAGATCAAGAGTTTTCCTTCTGGATTTACAATTTCCAGATGTTTCAGGATTATAATGCCAGCCTAAATTCTGATATGACATCAAAAGGAGAGAAAAAGAATGAACAACAAGTTTCAAAGGGAAGTAAAGGATGAAACATGTTTGTTGGAGAGTTCTCTATACATTTTTAAAAATAAATATTGCTTTTAAATGTCACACAGATGTCCCTGCATAATTCACCCCTCCCAAAGCATTGATACTTTACACTCCCAGACTAGACCCTGAGTGAAGTGACTCAACTATTTCATGTCTTCATTTACCCAGCTAGGAGGCTCAGGAGGACAGGAGGTTTTCCAACCTCACACCCTTTTGGTTACAGAATGTGCAGCTGTTTAATTGGCTTGTTCACAATTACTGCGAGTTTACATGGTTTTCTTCCTTTACAAAGTTATATCTGGGCAAGTAGAAAAGTTGTTTCATTTTCTTTGGCTCAGCATGTGCCCTCTGAGTCAAGGACACCTGAAAAAGGGGGAAAGTTTCTCCTTCCTTGGGGGGAGATGAGGGGAAACCAACGGGAAGAAAGGGATGCTCAACACTCTGATGATGTCAGATCCAGACTGATTTCTTGAAAGAAAAACACCTTAAATAATTCATCACTGTTTACCCCACATATAACTAAACTTTAAGGACATATACTAACTTTTAAGATACATATATATATATATATATATGCATAAATTTTAAAATGTGCATAAATAATCAAATTTCAGATCACTTAATTCAATATTATTTTCTTTTACTTGGATAAGTAGCTTAGAAACTACCTTGGATTTTGACAAAAATAACAGAATGGGGAACTTTAGTGCAAATATGTTTTTTACTAAGTCTTTCAGGGATAAAGCAATGTTTCAGCTACCAGACACTTTTAGTCAGTACTCTACCACAAATTCTCCAAAGACTTGTGTTCACAGCAAGTTCTGGCATCTTCATTTTTTCCTGCTGTGCTCTGGCTTTACTTTGCCTCTCTCCAAATAAAAATAAAAAACATTCCACCTAAATAGTTCTAACCTTTAAGTGATTATACATGTGCCTTTTTTCTATTTGGAAAATTTTTTCTCATAGGTTCTGCAATCGTAAGTTCAGGGCAGGGCCACATCCTCACTCAGCTAAGTCTGTTTAAGATTTATTAGTTTTGTACTAACAAGTATTGCATTTATTTCCTGTTTTTTAAAGTAGACTATTCTTTTGCTTACTTTGAGTTTTCTATAAAGAAATGAGATTTTTAAACACCTATTTTACCTTAGCATACCAGATGATCTTTAAGGTCTCTTCCAATCTAAACCATTCTATGATTCTAGGATTCTTAAATAAATGAATAAATAAACTTTTGAAATTTCTAAATATGATGACAAGTATGAAATATATAATTTTTTGAAGTTATTTATTGTTTTTTGTTGGTATGGAGACTTATTTAGTGCAATTCCAAAAACCCCTCATTTTAGTCTGTGACAAATTCTTTTATTCCTCTGCTGCCAGCAGGACTCCAGGTAAAGAGTATAAAAATGATAAAGATTGGTGGCCTCCCTCCTATTAAGTGTATTATATGGCTTTTCTTCTTCTGCCTTAGAGGATGAATTCGGGTCTCCAACATCTGTTTGTCCCCAGCTCCAAAGCACTTCATAGCACTTCGGGTTCTATTCCTCTCAAAAGCAGGTGACTGACTCTTGTGGAACAGGATTTTTTCTCACAGTTTAAAAGACAGCTTCTCCCTCGAGCTTTTCTTCTCTGAAACTGTTACACAAATTCTTTTCATTGATTTATATAGCCTTCTAACTTTAACATTTGTATAACCTTTTAACTTTAACATTTGTCTAAATTTAGTCACATGTATGTTCTCATACACACTTGTTCCTGTGACAATTTAGTTTAAATAACTCTTGTCTCCCTGGTACTTTCACTCCTAGTATGGAGAATCTCCTCACAGACTGTTATACAAACTGTTCCTGTTTATTTTCATCAAATATACATTTTGTTTACCTTCTCATTACATTCTGCATTTCAATTTCTTATTTTCAAGTAAGATTCTAGAAAACATTCTTGCTCCCCACTAACCTGCAGCAACATTTACACAAAGACCTTTGTTTGGAAATAATTTAATGAGAAAGAAGAAGTTGAGCATTCTAATTCTCTTCTTTTAAATTTCTAAAGAAAAACAGACTTGATCACCCAAAAGGCAAGCCAATAATAATGGCAACACAACCACACCCACATCCACCTTGGGTCATATTTTTGCAAAGAGCTCTCAGTGATGGAGAAAAGTTATGAAAAGTTGAATCTTGTGGACATTGTGAAAAAAAATTCACAGTGAAACTGAGGATTCTGTAGAATGATAAAGTAATAATAGTCTGTTTTCTAGAGAAAGGTGAGAATTTCTTTTAATCTTCTAGCCATAACCATGTCATCTGTTTGTATAGAAACCTTTCAGATTTTTCTTCCAAACAACAAAGACAAATGGACCTCTCCTAACAAACATTTTTATGCCCAGTTTCACATCTCTCCTCCTGTTTCACAAAAAACAAGTAATCTGCTTCACATTAGTAGTTCAACAGGTACTTAAATTTTCTGCTGAACAAGCAGCTATCAGGAAAAACAAATCATTATCATATAGGCCACAGTTTGGGGGATGGTATAATACGCCTAAAACTTTTCAATCATGGTACAGCATTGCACTGAAAAATCAATGAAATTTCATGCAAACACAAAGACATGCCTGAGACCACAACTACAAACTCCAGGGCTCTGGATCTATTATAGAATAATGTTTTTTAAAAATTAATTTCCCCTGTGATATTCAAATAGACTGAATGTGCAAGGAATACTAGCTCAGCCTGAGTCACACTCATGTACAACTAATAAGAATGTTAAAGTTGAAAATGTCTGTTTCTGTATATTCTCTAGATACTTCTGTCTCTCCTGAGTGGGGGATACAGGCTGCTTCTGTTTTTACTACTCATTTCATATAAACTTGAGCCATTTGGCAGCTTTTTGGGTGAAGGCATATCATGGTATTTAAAGTATTAGCTTTTTTAATCTACAGCTCTTTGAAATTGTTCTCTATCAAATTTTCAATTAGTTGTCCCCCTTAAGTCAGGTTGACAAAGAGAAATTATTCATTCTAGTACAGAAGCTCCTCAGCCACAGGAATGCATGACTATAAGGCTGGCTCAAAAGATCCTCATTATTTTCTGACAGCTGCTTAGGAACAGTTGTTTTGAAAACATGGTGAAATAGGTTGCATTTGAATAATGTAGAGGTGCCTGTAAATGCATCCTGATTCAAAGCAAAAGCAACAAAATGTCAAGGCTGGCTAATTTTAGCAGGGGTAAAACTGAATAGTTTTAAACTTATCTTTTCAGGTTTTCAGTTTCCAGCTGTGCCTATACCCATCCTTCATCCTCTTTTTCTCCCTCCAAACCTTTATTTCTGCTTATCCCTGTCCTTCTATTTAAAAAGCACCAAGAGTAAACCCACCCTAGCCTCAGCTCCTCAGCTCCAGCTCTGTGCTCAAGCCCCCACACCACCCCTCACTTTCTTGTCCACTACCAGCCCCAGGTGGGAGGGTGCAGTAGTGTCAGTACCTCTGCTGGCAACCCCACTGGTCTTCAAACCTGGACATTCAAAGCAACATTGCTAAATGAGACCATTCAAGAGCTGAAGCACTTAGAAGTATTTTGGATGGGGGGAAAAAACTGCTCTCGTTGTTTACACCAGGAGTGTTTGCATATTGTTTAAAAGTATAGGCTTTATATATTCATGTTTTTCCTCTGATGTTAGAAACATAATTCCCATTTAAAGAAAAGCTGAATCTCACATAACCGTGTGATTTGGGGACTGTGGCCTGTTAGAGACAAATGTAATGTATTACAAGAGTCACCCATGAGAACTGGCAGGACTGAATGTAATGATAGCATTTCAATCATCCTAACAGAATGTTTGGAATCAAATATATAAAATCAAAATAAAATGTGACAAATATTTCTGCCAGTCTCAATTATATAAAAGTTTGTTTATATGCAGTGTACAAGCCAAATCTAAGTTGGCATAGTCCCCAGAAAACAGAATGAGGAAGAAAGTTCTAGACAAATATAATACTTTTTAAGAAAAAAAGCTTGTCTGAATCTCAATAAAAGTAATTCTCTTGAAGACATGATAACCATTACTTCTTATTTTATTTTCCTTATATAATGTATCCTTAGTGATTCTTTTAGGAAGTAGTAGAAAGAGATTTTTAAAGACATAATAATTAAGATGTTAAAATGAATTTGAATTGCGAGGCTTTGCTATGCTTCTTTTCATAACAGAAAACATAGTCACACCAGAAATTAATCATTGCAAGCAATAACTTCTAAGAAATTGAAAATCACAGCCTATCTATTTGTCTGTAAGACACTGTTTTTCTTACAGTACTTAACACCATGATGCCTTATTGTGGCACACAGCTAAGGAGCTTTCTTTTTGGTAGCTTCAGTATGCTTTGAACTAGGTTCTAGTCAAGAATCCCAACAAAATATATTACATTATGTGAAACAGATGTATCTGTTATTTTAAAAATTCCAGCCACATATAAAAATTATGGTTTGAGTGTCCTGAACCACTGTTTGGAAAAAATATACTAAAAAAAAATTGGTATTATCCAAATCAGTCCCTTGCATAAACACAGCAGTAGCGGAGCAAAATATTTACTGGAAGGTAGCTTGTGTTCAGCCAGTTCCCACTCTGCAGGTCTTTCAGAGAAATCTTCATGCAACCATCTCTCTTTAAAAACCTGCTCTTTCCTATCCCTGTGTCATTACAGGCACTTCTAGGAATCATTATTTGTGCTGTTTGAAGTAGCCATCTGTATTTAAGCTATATGTGTACTGGTAATGTACAGTACTTCTCGTTGGGGTGTGCTCCTGACACACATTCATAAACACAATTATTTGACACAATCATTCAATTCAAAGCATCAAAGTCCTAGAAAATATTTTTAGTATATTTGTCTCCTCAGTCACCTTGTGAGGTTCAGAAATTGCTGGTTATTTGTGAAGGGCTGGCTTTTGCTGGAGGATACTAATGAGTTACACCCAGTCAGCAGGATGGACCTCGTATACAATGAGAGGCATGTGCAAAGATTAAAACTGCTTCAGTAACTGCCCAGAAGTGCCTTGAAGGACTAAATGTATGAAAGAAATATGAATAACAAAATAAAAAGCCAAAACCACACATGAGACCTCAGCACAAAGAGACACTGACACACTTCCTGTTCTGGTTTACTCTGAAGAACTAGTTCTCATTTGGTTTGCTAAACACTTTTGCTCTCATTTAATACAATGGTAGGTGTTTTTAGTTTTTGCACTCCTGTGTTAGAAAAGTGGCCTTTTCTGTAGCATACAGGGCAGAATTCTTACTGGAGATTAAAAAAATTTACAGATGCACTTTAACATACTAAATACATAATGTAAATGCAGAGAAATAATAAATATACAAAGTTCACCAGTGGATTTGCTTGCAAAATAATGAGTACTTTGTATAGAACTAGAGCCCTAAAGGGATATTTCCTCTGCATATTACAGGAACATTATAGAAAAGCTAACATGGAAATTACTGTATGTAGCACTAAGAGCACATAATAGACTCTGCCAACAATGACAGGCTAATTAGAGGATCTGTCAGTGAACAGCTATGGACCCACATCCAGTGTTAGTAAGACCAGTGCAAGCAATGTTGTATCTTCTCTGTTGTCCACAGATGAAAGATGTGAAAATGCAAAGGCAGTTCAAAGGAGGGCCAAAATAATGAATGAAGGGATAGGAAAAATAAACCCCATTATATGAGTCTTAAAGAGCTCAACTTATAAAATAAGTGCTTGATCATGAATACATGAAATAGTGGGAGGCCTTTGAACCTTGCTGACAATGACATAATGAGATCCAATGACTAGAAATGGAAATTAGGCAACTCAACTTCAAAGTAGCTGAAATTTCACAAAGGATGAAATTTCAGAGAAATGACACCGATTAAATACTTCAACAACTTAGCTTTACTAACACCTTGAACCTGTAAAGTGAGATTAGATACATTTCTCCAGAACAGAATTAATTCATCTTTTGGAAAAAATTCTTTGGCTTGTGATCATGGTTTGAAAGGAAGAATAAGACTGGAGAATCTTCCTGGGTTTGAACTCCTTGAATTGGATTAGTATCAGTCATGTCTTTTATTTCTGGGCCTCAGGGAAAGCAGGACCTGCATGCACATCCTCCACAAGCTCTGAAGTTCTGCATTAAGATAAGCATTACAAATTTCATGCTTTTGGATTTTTCAAAATGCCTGTGAAGAATTGAAAATAAGTGTTTTGCCATGAAACTTTTTTTGGTGCAGAGTGGGGAAAAGGTTCTCACCTCCCCCAGAAGCAAAAGAGCTTAACTATGGGGAAGGTAAAACATGGAGAATTATCACTCTCTGAGCTTCCCAATTGGTGTACTTTATAAATAAATCAATTAATTAATAATATAAATTGATGTAGGTAAATAAATTTCCTCATCATTGAGGACGGCATAAACACTCATTTTCCACAATTTTATAATGTAAGAAGAGTAGTTCTGTTTTCTCCATGTAATTTTCACTGCAGAAAAACCAATTTATTGTTACGTGTAGTAAACATTTATTTTCCAGGTACTGAAGTCCTTGATCGTGTGTATTATGTCTGATAAGCTGTAATATAAAACAATATCAAGCAAGTTCTCATGGACTACTAGTGTTTGACCTGATTAATTAAATTAAATTAATTAAAATAAATGTAAAAATTTTAAATATTGCATTTAACATCTGGCCAGTCAGTGTATGCAATAGGCGATACACAATACCTACATGCATATATAGGCAAATATGATTAATTGCCTTAAAAGAGCAATTTTGCTAACAGAAACTTCCTCTTCCTGGTACTACTAAAATATGATCAGATTTGTCTGTGTGCTATTACTAATCTATTTCTTATAATTTTTATATTCCTATTGCACTTAAAAACTCAGAGAAAACCAAGAAAAATATTTTAATGATTTCCTGCCTTGATCCAAATAACTCAGTTATTTGTAAGGTGGATACTAAAGATTATTATAATATTTTTCCCACGTACACCTTTAGTTACATTATAATCACATCAGAATAATTTTCACTGTTTAATGTAGAAATCTACTTTTCCAGCACTCGAAGTTTAAAGAAAGTCTGTGACAGAAAAATGGTGTTTATATATAGATACTTTTTCTACTGACAAAAATTAGCTGTATTTTGAAGATTTCTGCAGATCAAATAGTCTCATAGATCTATAGGTGCTTAGACTACTGAGCTGTAAGATTTCTGAGTGACTTCTAGAAGAATTTTGCCAGCTCTGACTCTGAAAATTCCCCTCCTTGCAGAGTACTCCAGGGTCTTCCAAAGTCTTAAGTCTCAGCTTCACAGCAAAGTGTCTAAAAACAGGGAGATGTGACTTATACTGAGTGGACTCCCAAAATTAATGGAAGATTTTACCTGAATCCCTCAGTTCTTCATCAGTCAAATTTGGATAGCAGCATGCCTTCACCCCTCAAGGGTGCTGTGAAGATTTATTAGTTACTGCTTATGAAACACTCAGATACCACAGCAGTCAAGCCATAGGAAATCTGTCAAGCAAATACACACTCTTCAAAGCAGGTCTCCAACAAAACAAAACAAAAAGATGAGGGACAAAGTTAACAGCAAAGAATAAACTATTTCTGAGCAAATCCCACTCACTGAATGTACCTAGCATGGCATTTTAATGCTTTTTGTTTGTTTTTTTTAAACTAAACAAGAAAATAAACAGGGGAAAAGAGAATCTGAATGAATTTGCCCACACAGAAATTACAGCATTTCTTAATTATGAGTACAGATGGTGCAACTTCCAGAAAGCTCTTCTCAAGTTGGATTTTTATATAATTTCTCATAGATTAAAACACACAGTTAGATGTAGTTTACCATAGAGCCTTAATACATTTAATGTACCATGCATCATGTACAAGCATGTGTTCTACTATTTTTATGTAAATGAGAATCTATTTCCTAAGCTCTACAGTAAATATATTTTTGTTTTTTAACAAGTAGTTTTATTAGCTGAATGCTTAGTTCTAGTAACCTGTTCCAGGAAGTATGGCCAACCACAAAAAAGATTAAATTTAAAAAAGAGTATCTTCCATAAAAGATAAGTTTACGCAGGGGTTTTCAAGTTTTTCAGTTCAGTAGGAGTTTTTGCTAACTTCTATATTTCTAAAATTGGTCAACTCACATTTGAACTTGTTCAATTCAAAGTAAAATTTTGAAGTACTCAGTCTTGGGTCAGACACAAGAGTGGGATGTGTTATTTTTTTAAGAAAATATTCTAAAATTAAAGGGGTAGTCATGCAGAAGAAACGCAGTACCCAAAAATCAGTCTCATCCATTGATTTTTCTTTCTGAGCAGAATATCAGCAAAGTGCCTCTTCCAGTAGAAAACAGCTGAATTGGGGATGTGCACAGGAACCCAATGAGAGATAATGAGTTCTCAACTAGACAGCTCAGCTCAAGAAGCCTCACAGTTCACAAAGGAAAAGTTAAAAGATTGTTTTGTTCACAGTATCTTGGCTTGGCTTGGTTCCTGACTTGGGCTTTCTGCTGAACTTTGAGCTTAGCATTTGCTGAAGGTCTGTTGTGCCAGGGTGGACAGTGGCTCTTGGACAGGCAGCAAGTCCTACTTAACACTTTTTTCAGCTGAATGTCTCATCAGAAGCCCAATGCTCCTCAGGGTGGCAATAATTCCTTAGCCTTAGGATCAGCATGGTCCTCTGCACTGCACAGGTTAATGCAGGATGAGAGCTGGGCATCCATGATGGACAGTGTTAAACCAGTGTACACTGGTGAAATTTTGTATTTGTGTCTTCAGTACTTGATACTGAGGTACACAATACAGGTGGGCTAATTTTATCTGTTTGAAACCCCTCCACGTGCAGGCATCACAGAGCAGGCACAAGAAGCAAAAAAAAAAAAAAAAAGACAAAACCAGAAACAAAAACAAACCAAAACCAAACAAACAAACAAAAAAAGAAATCATGCTTCCCATCTCTAGAATTTGGGAATTTGGAGTGCAGGTTGAGCCTATTTTATGAAAATTGAAAAGACATGATATGACATTACATGATTGTGGCTCTGAAACAGAGGAAAGAAAATATACAGGAAAGCAGCTGCCTCAACAACTCAGTTGCTCCTTCATGTACCAGTTAGATATAAGACATTGAATGTTATCTCACCATATAAGCTGAATTGGAAGAGGCAGAAATAAAGTAGGGTTTGAGTGTTTTTGGAAGCAGAGGATTCAAGAGTGCTTTGCTGATCCTTTTGCCAATCCCACATTAACACCAGCAATAGGGAGCATTCTGCTTCAAAAGCATGCTCACGTTGTTGGGGAATTTCAAAACATTTCACAAAGGTATCTTTGGGTTTACTTGAAATGCACCATTGAACTTTTCCCTAGCCTCAAACTTGATTAGAGAGATATTCTTGCATTTTACACAAACTAACCTGAATACTCCTAATCCACAAATGCATTGATGTCAGCAACTTTTATTCAAACCCATATTTGATAACTCTGCTATTTAAACCCACAGGCTGAGTACAAAATGCCACCTAAGTTGAAAGTAGCTAAGTTCACAATGATTTGTGCTGGTTTTAATTACAATATTCTATAGGAAGCTGAATTGCAATAAAATATTAATAGATGTTATTTTCATTGTTCAGCAGGCCTGATAAGTTTTTATTTCTTAAAAAATGCTAAAACTTCCATCTTATTTAAGTCACACTTCTTGACAGCACTGTATGTAGATTTCAAAACTTGTAACTCTGGAAAAACAGAATAAAATAAATCCCATGCAAATGAGCATAATCAGCATAATATCAGTGAAAATTTGATTTGTTACCAGTCAAAACCCTTATCATTTGTTTCAGTACATTTTTGTACCTCACAGACAGACACTTTTCCTACATGCAAATATCACATTTCTAATCAACTTGGAGGAAAGGAGATGACTGCAATGGAAAGGAAACCAAAAACATTGATAAATTTGATCAAAGTATAATGTCCTGATCTAAAAATAGCAAAATTTATTTTGACAAAAGAAAATAATACTGTATTGCAACCTCACTTGACCAGTAATTAAGCAAAGGCGCCCATAAGGCTTCCTTGGAATTATGGTATTTTAATTTAGCTTTGAAGAAGAATACATTTGGATTAAAAAGATATGTTCTAACTTCATTTATATTGACAGAGTTGATCTATTACTATAGAGTCTGTGACTTTGATAACACAGACATTTTAATATGGACATGATCTCCACTCAAAAAATTGCAGAGGCACATTGTACACAGAGCTTGCCCATCAGATACACCAGCCTTACTTTTATTATCATTCCATACAGGAGGTTTCAGCCTTGTAAGTGACACTGAGGAATGTATAAAAAGAAAATTGAGAAGTCAGCAAAATGCCTTGTAAATAGAGGGGCATACTTTGCTTTTCAAAGCAGTATTACAAGCAAGAGTACAGTGAGAACTGTCTATAAGGGATTGAAAAATAACCTTCCTAGAAAGGTTTAATTACAGTTCTGTAATGCTACAAGCACCTTATTATTGCTTCAGGGAAGAGATGCAGAATAAACACGTTCCACATATACGAGAAATTCCATTATGGATTTGCCCATAAAACTATCCATAATCAAAATATAACTTGGGGGAAAAAAAGATGGGCAAATGTTGTGGTTTTTTTTTTCATTGACCAAGACACAAGGACAATGTCTGTCAGACAGGATGTCATCTGTTCAGCACAAGCATAAACAGCGTATAAATAATAAGTCTTGTCCTGCCGTTTAATAATTCCTTTTCTCAGCACTGGGTTTGGATGAACCCAGGTAAGACAGAAGGTTCCTGCTAAGCACTCATAACTTTAAATATTTTTATAACCTCTCACTGAAATTGGAAAAGCAAATTTTCATTACATTTATCTCAAAGCTGAGTTTATTCATCATTCAAATTGTGTTGTAAAAACTGTCTGTTTACTTTCACATCATAATTGTATTGTTAGAAAATAAGTCTGGTGATTCTGGCATTTCATCCTGTGCTGGTGTCTACCTGTAGTATTTGAGAATATGAGGGATATTCCCAAGCTGTCATGAATAACAAGATAATTGACTAAAAAGAAAAACAGAAGATGCAGAAATTAACTGAAGTAAATTTGAGATGTGAATGTAGGACATTTAATTCTTCATCCAAGAACATAAGGGAATGAACAGAAAAGAGAATGTCCTGCAACACAGAAGAGTCAATGCTCTCCAAACCAGAAAAAGCAAAGTACAGCCTTCTACAGCAATTCTTCTCTCTACCTCATAGAGAAAAATGCTCTTTATAATTCATGAAAGGGCACTTCTATTGGCCCCATCAAGCCTCAACTCTTCAGTACAGGAGGCCTGCAAGAGTGGCTTTACCAGGGACAGGAAGCCTCCTTTCCAGCAGAACAGAACTTGCAGGTCCGAGGCTGCCCAGCGTGCTCGTGTGCATTAAGCCTGTCCCACAGGCAGCCATGCAGATGGAAAGCTTGCAGGAGGTGAGCCATGCTGTGCTTACATCTGTCCTGGGAGGCTGCACTTTCAGAGGCACAAAGACACAGCCACTGAGTCCCTCCACTGTAAATGAGACATTTCCTCACAGTGAACAGCTTGGGTATTAAAGAAGTAATGTACCGTTCACTAAAGGCAAAGTGCTATTGATGTTAATTATAAAGCTAAAACAACATTTTCTAAAGGAAAGAGACTTTGAGGGAATTCAAAAGCTAAGTCTCATTTTGAGACTCAGAAAAATTTTCTAGGGAAGTAAGAGTTTTCAAATTCCTCTCATTGAAACAGGAGGTCAGTGCTTGCACTTCAGCTTTTGTCAATGTCTGTCACTGGTTACATAAAAAATTGTGAGACTGGTCACTCCATAGCAGTAGCATGTACCTTGTTGTTTAGCCATTAAAAAGATGTATTTGTCATAAACATTTTGCATGAAAAGTTTCTCAGGAAGGTTTTTTTCCTTGGAATCAAATAGTATAATGAAATAGTATAATAAAATAATTATAGTATAGAAAGAGTAAGAGTAAGACTAAAAGTAAGAGTAAGAGTAAGAGTAAGAGTAAGAGTAAGAGTAAAAGTAATATTAAGAGGTACCTTTGTGAACTTTCTGAACTTAGCCTAGCAAATGTTTAATTTTAAAAATTTCAAAACAAACTGTTTTAAAATGGCTGATATTTTTCCCCCACTTTTTCTTCAGTTGAACTATTACTGGGTCCCAGTGTTAACAGAGTCTGCAAGTAGATGTAGATAAACTGAAATTATTTTTTATCAACAATTAAAGCAAGTAAGTCTCAGCAAAAGGATACCACAGTCATAGAGTCATAAGCATAGCACAAAAACACTGTCCCTCAGAAACTGCCTCACAGCTCCAGAACTTTTTGTTCTGCAAATCATGAGCAAGAACAGACTTCTGGAACAAAACCAAAAGTCACATTATTACTGCTCCAGTCAGATGAAACCCTGACCTGGACAGAAAGCAAGCGATGATGAGCAGATGTGGAGGCATTTCTGCAGTGTGCACCACAAAGGTCCATCCTGCAAGAGACAGTACTAGGATCATCACTCCATCAAAACTCTTCCTAAGGATTCCTGTAGTTACTCCTCCTCAGCAGGACTGTAAGGACTGCCCATAGCACAGCAATAAAAGAAAGAAGAAACAGAATTTGCAGGGGTGTTTTACAAAGGACACCATAGTGTGCATCTTCATTCTCTAAAGCAACAATTAATGAGAATAGGACTCATGTTGACTTCAGTTTATGCTAAACTGGCACTCTGCAGTTTTACAGATAATAATTATAAATATGTTCATTTATCATAATGGTGGTTCCATGCAATATTTTAATTATAGTATTTTATTTATGTGCAGAGTACTGTCAATGTTATGGCTTCAAATGTTTACAATTAAAAATTCCAAATAAAAATACAGCATGCTTTCCAAAGACAGAAAATGTATCAATTGGTTTGTGGGTCATAGGCTGATCTGATTGAGAGCTGGAAATTACTATTCTATTTTTTACTGATTTTTTTGTATGGAAAGCATATTTTCAGATAAAATACCCTTTCTTCCTGAGAAACACAATAAGCTAGCATAAAAGCTATTGGAAGAGGAGTCAGCTTAGAACACTATTTGTTTTGGAAATTCAACAAGATTTATTTGGGCTGTATGTTAGCACCCTGTTCATTCTGGTTTCTGGGCTCTCTAAAATGCTGCCAATGTTCTTGTGCTGGGACACCATTTCTGTACACTATGGACTGATGTTTTCAGGACATACATTTGTCTCTCACAGCAACACTGACATTTTTTAAGAAATGTTATTTTTAGTAAGGAAAAATATTTAATTAAGTATACCTTTAGAAACCTCATACATATTTTCTATTTACATATAAATCTTATTTTAAAATACAAATTCTTCAGTTCCTCCATGATAGTCTTATACATAGAACAAAGATTTACAGAAATCCCTTGAAGCCACGGCATAAGAATAAGCACATTGTTCCCAAATTATTAATTTTGTTTTGAGATATAGATAATGAAAATAGTTAAGCATACCTTGAAATAATGTCTAAGCTCTTTGAAAAGCCTTGGAAGATAAGTAAATTTAAAATCAGGAGATATATTTTTCCCCATTAAAATTAAGCAGCAGCCTATTGAAACAAAAAAATTTTTAGTGTTAACATTTGAAATAGTTATTGTCACAGAGACAGAGCTGCTGAATATGGGTTAAGGCTGATGAGAATGAGAACATCTTGTCTGTCATATTTCACTTTGAGGTAGATTCTTAGAGCAGAAAGGATGAATATCTACCAGTCTCACAGAGCTGATTGGTGCCAGGGCTGTTGTGGCCGTCCACAGGAAACTCACCAAAACCAGAATATTTGTCCACTTGCGCCATTTCAACCTCCCAGCGCCTCTGATCTTCAGACAGCTTTGTGGAGCATTTAGCAAAGCTGCAATTTATTTTTTTTTTACAGGAGAAATCACCTGGGCATTGTGCTAGCTCCAAACCCACTCTGGGAAGGAAGACGTCTGTGAGTTGCCCTTGATTCTTCCTATGCTTTTCTGCTTTTAAAAGGTTTCTGCTGAAGAGTTCTATCCAAGTAATCAGCTTGTGTTTCACAGTCTGGTTTTGCTCTAACAGATGCTTTCTGTGCCTTGAAACCTGTGACTTTCATGGCATGAGGGTCCTAGAAATAGCCTGACACCTTGGGTGGTGGCATAGAGCAGTCTTGAGCCTGCCTTGTTCAGCTGCTTTCTTCTCCATTAAGAAAATCTACAGAGCCCCTATAAACTAACTGTACTTGTTTTGCCTAATTTCACTGAATGTTTTTTCTGCACTACTAATTTATGTTTCTGGGTGAAAGTTAGGTATTAGAACTGCATTACAAGGTTACACTTAATAAACTGATGCAAATAGTTTTCTTAATATCTCTCTTTACAAAGAGCTTTGGCAGCTTCTATTAGAGATATATTTTGTTACTGTGAAGCTTTCTGGTTGCATTTCTGGCAAGATCGGGAATCAAATTAGTGTGCTATTAAAATAAATTGAGCAACATGCTAATTATTGCCAGAAACGAATTAGTGAAGCTGGATTGTATTCATTTAAATCAGATAAATAAGTACTTCCTCCTACATCTAATTGTTTGTTGTTGCTGTAAAGACAGCCGTTGAAAAAAAATTTTGACAATGCCTTTTGACAACTGCTTTTCACTTGCTGGTGAAATGACTGTTTCAGTTTCTACCACTGTTCCCTATTGTACCAAATACAATTGGCCTAGTGCTATAAAACACTTCAAAAGGAGACTCAGCAGCATAAAAATTAAGCTTCCCAAGAATTCCCACATCTTAGCTGTAATCTCATGACTGATTTTCCAAACCAGGAAGATAGTAGTGTCTATGGCAACTTCTACTCATTTCCATTTATCTTTAATGTGAGAATACAGATGGCCAAATGAGCAAGAATAACCAGTGAAAAGTTTACACTCTGTAGCACCATAGTATCAGCACAAAGATCTGGCCCCTGGCAGACATTTTTAGCTATTTATAGGTTGAGTTAATGATTTACAGAACTGAAAACCAAATTCTTCAGTTCTTCCTTCAGTAGTGCTTTACAAGGAATCTGGCTATTCTGTCAGTAGGGTTTTCAAATCCAGTTTTCTAAAGGTGTCTAAATGATTTTAGAAAGTTATATCCCATTTTCAGAAGCAAGTTACATTTTTGTTAACTCACATTTGATTATTAGAAATTTCTTTTTTTTTCTGTACCAACTCCATGTAGGTTTGCTTTTGGTTATTTCTTGTTGAGTTTGCATTTGTTTGGGGTTTATACAGAATTTTTAAATGTCCTGAAGAACCTGTATTTTTTTTCTTAGTCAAATAACAATGGCAAAAAACCCCTAAACCTCTAACAAGGATGTACTGTCTAGCAAGATATTAATAGAACAAACTTGCACTAACTATCCAAATGAAGAGACAGACCTTCTCAGTTATAAAATGAAACATTTTAAAATGCTCAGCATTTTAATTTACTGGGTCAGCCCAAGGATAATGCAAGTTCCTCTGATTTGCTCCAGTCTGATGTTTGGAGAAACAACTCATGAAATTTCCTGCAGGGCCCTGAAATTTGTTTGCACTGCACATCCCTCTTCTGAAAGTAAAAGCCCCCGGAAATCTGCTGCCTTTTGTGCAACAGAGCTAAACCAAAAGCAAAGCTACACATCTTCGCTTTTCCCTGACTTTCATTTTGAAATTTCATTTAAGTAACTATAATTGAAAGGTTTTGATCATTTTTTATTGTTCTTGGCAAATAGTACTTGGCCGAATTTTTAACTGTGCTTCATATGTTGACTTGTCAATTTTTTAGACAGCACATAAAAGCTAAGTCTCATTTTCTCATTACCCTCAGTTACGCTTTTTACAAACTCTTGGTGGCTTGGGGCTCTTTATTTCTCTTGCTTCTTTAAAGTTGCATAGAAGCATCCCTTCTGAGCCTAGTTTATGGGAGACTGGAATTTATTTTGTTGTTAGTTTGACTAAGATGGTCCTTTAAGGACGGGGGCATGACTGGCATGTGCCCCTTCAGTTTGCTTGGCAAGGGGCCTCTGTTCCACAGGGTTTTAGCCAAAAGAAGCAGCCAATCTCCATGACTGCTGCACAATGTGCTGCATGTCCTTGTGTTCCCATGTTTGATGGGCAGAGGGAGGATAGCAGGGTAAAGCTCATCATGAAGTCCCAGCTTTTTTCTTGTCTGCAAAATATTTTGTGTTGCTGGTGAAAAGCAGATGCACATTTGTCGTTCCGATTGGGAACGGCTGGAAGGAACGACACAGACTCTCAGGGAGTCAGAACAAGAGGATCCTTCAGTTTATTGCTTGCAGGCCTGCTTTATAGACAGATACGTGGAAAGTACAGAAAGGAAACTCTTATTGGTTAGTAAACTGCTACATTACCATCATTGGTCAGTGGGGT
>NC_031771.1:55734286-55858165 GCF_001522545.3 Parus major
GCCTGTAATATGTACAGGCACTGTCAGAATTTAGCATCCACACACATTTACAATTTGTTGTCACTTACTCCTCCTTTCATCCATGGAACATCTACATTTACAATCTGGGCAAATCTTCCTAGTCTAAATGATTGCAAAACCTCTTCTTAATCAATAACAGATGTGATTGGCAATTTTACTAGTCATATTCATTCCAAGGATTTTATTTCCAAACCCCCCCAACCCACAGTAGAGGCAGACACCCAAACTCAGTAGGTGTAAAGTGCCAGAAAAGTGGCTTATCACAACACCTGTGTAAAGAAACTTAGTGTAGTGTTACTTCTGCACTCTGAGTGATTTCCAGCTAGATTAAGTTATAAGGAATAAGGAGATATTTCTGTGATTCAGCTAAATAGGGTTCTCAGCTGAATCTGGTAATGCTTTCTCCCTACAATAGTTTTCATCCCCTCTACTGAAAATTTCAGTCTTTTAATACTCTCAAAGCAAACTTTACAAAAATAAGGGCTTTTTTATGTGAGTTTTCTCTTTTGTTCCCTGTCGCACTTAGACCTTGTATTTTAAGATCCAGTCTACATCAAAAATGCCTATAAATTTTCATAAAAAGGGATTCTTGCATAACTATGTAATTATTAAATTCATTCATAAAAACACATTCATTTGCAATACTGTGAGTTATTAGAAGTTTACAGTTTGTCTCATGGCATTTTTGAATACTTTGAAATAGGTTCAACAAGTGCAGACACAAAGGAAATGTTTGCCAAACTGCTTCAAAAGCGATTGCACATTTGATAGCAAATTTTCAGGAAGCTTTCTTCAGAATACAAAGGACTTTTCAGACACTGGAAGCATAATGTTCAATATTTAAAGCAGGAAATATAGCTTTCATTCTTGTAGTATGTGGTAACAGAAGTTGGCACTCTTTGGTGAACTTTTTAAAAAGAAGTTGTTTAGAGAAAAGTGCTGTTTCTTCCACATCTTCCAAAATTTTAATCCTTTCTTAATTTTAAAAAGTAACTAAGGAACCATTTTTCTCAGATGTCCATCTGCTTTACTAATTTTGCTTACCAATACTGTAATTCACAAGCCATCACTGGCAATTTCCACTATCACAAACCCATTATTGTGATT
The DNA here is from genome assembly GCF_001522545.3 of Parus major. Taxonomy (NCBI): domain Eukaryota; kingdom Metazoa; phylum Chordata; class Aves; order Passeriformes; family Paridae; genus Parus; species Parus major. The sequence goes on from NC_031771.1 coordinate 55,735,415, forward strand.
TCAGAGAAAGAGCAACCTGCTCTAGAAACTTTTCCAAGAATACCAAAATACACAGGACAAATACAATCTGTACAGAACAACAGCAGTAGAAAAATAAAACAGTTTGGGTCACTACCAATATGATTCAGCAACAGCTAAAACTGGGTTAAAGCATTTAAAATAAACTGAATATGCACACTCATGGGTAAATAGAAAGCTTAAGAATTTTTGTCTGTGAATTTATGGTAAATTTAAAAAGAAAATGTAAAATAGGGTGAAGATAACAGAAAGCTCAGAAACAGTTGATATACATACAGTTGCAAGTCCCTGCCATTTGACAAGTTGCTGCACATTAGGAGAGCAGACAATAAGACTATTTTTTACTCTCATTGCAGTTATTAAGCTGAGACAAAGTAATGGCAGTGGACAGAGATAGAGACAGAGTAAATGGAAAAGTTATAAATTCAATTTTTATGTCTAAATTATGTGACTACTGAGGCTTTTATTAGGAAATATCAGGCAGAGACAAGCAGACAATTGGAAAATTGATTGAGCCATCAGCTTAAAAGTCTTGGCAATACAAGAGCTGACAACTCTGAAACAGGTTTTAGAATTCTAGATTTCTTCAACAAAATGGTAAAATCAAACTTTTGAAAACTCTGTGTGTGTGTGTGTGCTTTTTTTTGTGCATATACATAAATATTTTAATTCCCTCTTTTATGACCAAGGAGTCTCACAGACCCATAGTGTTTAGATTCAGCTTTCAGAGATACTTTTCAAAATTTATGCTTGTTTTTTAACACTTAAATTTCACTTCCAAAATTCTCATATAAATGCAGATTTGTATGTACAAGTTCCATTATTGACTGCACGGACAATAATGATAGAATAATGTGTGCAATAAATGAAAATTTGTCCATGTACAAATGGAGATAACTTTAAGGCCACTTTTAAAAGCATGATCACTCTAAACACTTTTGGATGCTACTCAGTTATCACCATATCTTCAAACTCCTGCAGATTAACACCTGCCAAAACTGGAGCATTTTCTCCTTGGATATAGGATAACTCAAGTTCTTTTTCAGTTCAGCAAATGTTCTTCTGGAAAAAAATATTAAAAAGTACTGAAAATGAATACATCTAGATTTTTAATTCTCTAAATAAACAGTATGTTTATTTTTTCATCACAGACTCTTTGAGTATATGCATTTCCCTGACTCAGGAATCATGAACAAGGAGTAAGTACTGCACCTGAATGTTTGCCAACCTCTCTTTCCCACTCAATACTTAGCTGTTACTGCATTCAACTATTGATTATTGATTATTGTTAATTTTATGCTTCACTCATGCTAAGGATCACATGGCATCAGTCACAGTCTTTCCACATCTTCTAATCTGTTACTGCCCTCTACTTTTGTCCTTTCTGGCATTGAAACTGCCATGTTCTACTTTATATCCATGTTTTCAAATCACCCCTCCATGATGATTTCTGAAGGGTGTCTTTAATTCCACTGTACTTTCCTCTACACAAACTGAGTATAAACCTCTAAATACCAAGTATATAAACCTCACCTGTCTTTCTAGGAGGGCATTTCAGGGTTTTTAAAGAAGGCTAAAGAGCCATCAGCCCCATGCAAGTCATGCATTGAGGGGATGTGTGGGAGGAAGTGAAATCACAGATTCCACACATGCAAGGATCTTGCAATACCTGGGAAAAACAGATGTAGCACTCTAGACTCAGCTTGAAGGAACCTCTAGTAGGGCAAAAAGGTGAGGCTTGATTTTGAAGCCAGTTAAAATACATTGAATGCATGGCCAGACCCAAGCTCATATAGAGATTCTGTAGCACATCCTAGCAGGGAATGCAAGCTTTCCAAATCCCACTCAGTGTGAAACACTGCCTCCTGTGCTTCTTTTCAACTGGAGCCTTTGAACACAGAATTTTTCAGAGCAATTCCAGAGTCATATATTAGTGGATAGCTTAAGAATATGTTTTTAATAATCTGGAGCCAACAGACTTTTTCCATGTGTAAATAAGTGAACTTTTAAAACTTTAAAAACTTTAAAATTATTACTGTGTCACACTATCCCTAAAAATACTTCTCTTGTATAAACATCCAAAATTAACAACCCATCTGGGAGATGGACTCAATAACTTTTCACTTTCTTCATGTGTTTTTATTTTTTTCTCTTGCATACTTCCCAAAATTTATGTCTGATTCTTGCAAAAATATTAAGACAGAAATGAGAGGCAAAGACTTAAAGGGACTTCTGTTTTGCTGTTGAGATATTTTCCCCAAAGGAAATCTAATTGTCTAACAAGGTGACCCATCTTTCTTCTGCTATGAGGCATCTTGTCTTTTACCCACAATGAGTACCTGAACTTCTACTCAGGTTACCTCACTTTCACCTCTTACACTGCTGTTGTAACGTTGTACAATGGATGCAATCCCTTTATCTTCATTTCAGAGTGGCTTTGCTTCTGGGTAGCATCACAAAATTACTGTCCATTTGCTGCACTTAGCCATCCCCACCCTCTCCTCTTCTGTAGCAAACATCTAAAGCTCATTGACTCATACCAGCTGCCTGGAAGCGTGTGTGTTGCATCAGGATTCAACAGCACACTCAGAAAGGAAATATTCAGCTCTGAAATATATTCCCTTTGCTGCAAAACAATTCACTTACAAGGAGCAGAGCACTTCATATGCTGCCAGGAATGTGTGTTTTATTTCAAAACATGTCTTAGGTAATTGAGAGCAATTACTAAAATTGACAAAGGGAAATAACTCCCCAAATCAGTCTTTTGTTTTAGATCTTTGTGTCTCAGATGTTAAAGCTTTACCTTCTTTCTCCTTTATATTTCTCATGCTTTATCCTTTGACTGTCTTTCCGCATTGCCTCTTCTCCATGGGTTTTTTCACATTTCCTTCAGTGATCCCAAATGACAGGACCCCACCCCACAAGGCCTTCCTTTAAACACAATTTAATTCCTTGAACAGATCCTCTGAATACTAACATGAAAATGTATTTTTGACACTTGGAAAGCTTTAATTTGATGTAATATGTAAGTGAACAAATCATGGAATGGTTGAGGTTGGAAAGTACCTCTGAAAGTTACCTTGTCCAGCCTCCCTGCTCAAGAACCATCAGCTAGAACAACTTCTCCAGGGTTGTGTCTAGTTGAGTTCTGAATATCCTCATGGATAGAGACTATGAGAAAACTCTGGCAGTGTTTGACCACCCTCAGAGCAGGGAGGTTTTTTCTTGCATTTAAACAGAATTTCCTGTATTTTAGTCTGTGTCCATTGCCTCTTGTTCTATCACTGCACATTACAGAGAAAAGCTTGGCTTCCCCTTCACTCCTTCTTGTCAGGTATCTATGAACACTGACAAGATCTCCCCAAGCCTTCTCTTTTACAGAGGGAGCAGTACCAGCTATCTCAGGCTCTCTTTGCATGAAAGAGACTGGTCCTCTGATCATCTTCATGGTCTTTTACTGGACCCACTCCAGCAAGTCCATCTTTTTCTTTTACCGGTTAGCCCCAGATTGCATACTCAAGGTGGGGCTTCACTGGTGCAGTCACCATCCTCAGCCTTGCTGGCAACACTGAGGATGCTCCTTGCCTTCTTTGCTGCCTCATGCTCAGCTTGGTGTCCAGCAGGACCACTGGGTCCATCTCTGCCAAGCTGCTTTCCAGCCTCAGCATGGATTGGTGAATGGAGCTGTTTCTTCCCATATGCAGGAGTCTGCATTTCCCTTCCTTGAGCTTTGTGAGTTTTCTCTTTGCCCATGTCTCCATCCTGTCAAGGTCCCTCTGAATGACAGTACAACTGACTGCTGTTGACTACTGTACAACAACTCCTCCCGGCTTTCCATCTCCTGAAAGCTTGCTGAGGCTGCACTCTGTCACATGGGTCAGTAATGAAGACATTAAACAGTATTGGCCCCAGTGTCAACCCCTGTGCTACACCACTAGCAACTGCCCTCCAGCTGGAATTTGTGCCACTGATCACAACCCTTCAGGCCTGGCTTTCAGACAGTTTTCAATACTCTTTACTGACCAGGTGTCTAACTCACATTCAGCTTGTCTATGAGGGTGAATCATATGCACGTTCTATTATGCTGTAGCTATTTTTTCCTATTATTTTCCCATTCTTCTAACATCATGTTAAAGGGGATGTGCATGTAAGCACATCCTGTACTTGCTTTAATGTCCCTGACATTCCCAGAGTGGGACTTGATGAGCAATGCACCCTGTGATCGGTGTAGGGACTGTGCAGTTCAGGGAACAGTAATTTTGCTTCAAGTATTGAATTCTGCTGATTTGTAGTTTTCTTCCAGGGGCACAACCACATTTCAATTTTTTCATCTGGTGGCTTCAGGGAAGAACTGAAATTCACAGGGAACATAAAGGAGGCCATGAAATTTCCTGCTTAAAAGTTTGCAAAACCCTCAGGTTTTGCATGTCACAGAGGCTACAACAGAAGCCATACTTCAGAAGATGTTATTTTTGGCAGCAGCAAGAGGTCATAGTTTGGGGAGAGGGTGGGGTTAGTGAAATCTTTTAAGGTATGGCCCTCTTTCATTCAGACTTGGAATCATCAGTCAGAATCACCTCACAACATTTCCATAGAGAGAAGGGGACCTGCAGCTTCTGCCTAGCACCCTAACTGGAATTATAAGGTTCTGTGAAAAAGGGATTCTTTCTGTAGAAAAGCTCAGCCTCTACTTCATTTTCTCCTGTGGTTATTTTTAGGCACCCTTGACACTAAGAAAATGTCTCTGCAGAAGCATCCTACAGCTACCATGACTTGTACAGAAACAACTAACTCATCTTAAACTACACAGCTCACTACAGAGAGTAACATACCAAGAGCAGCTCACTGCTCGATGAGAGCAATCTCAGAGGATTTACCTCCATGAGCAGGAAAGCCTCTCAGTTCAAAACTAGCTCTAGCAGATTCACCTTGACTGAAGTCCCCCTTGTAACTAAATTAACGTTATGGAGGCAGGTTTTATGCATGAAGTCGAATTTGTGCATGTGAAGGAGCACTGACATAAAACCCAGTACAAATTTGTGTTCTGGCAGGTAACAGGGTTACCAGCTGATCAGCTGGTCAGCTCCTTATAGAAAAAAAAGGTTTGTGTATAATACCAAATATCAGGTAATGCTGTCTAAAAAATTCTACCTATCTGCACTTGCAGATTTTTTTCTTCTTCAGATGGGTAAGGGGACTGCTCAGGTTTAGCTAAATGAGAAAGCTTCATTAATATTCCTTTTATGAGCTATCACAAAAAACAGTTCATGGTTAAGGAAGTTAGACTTCAATGGGACACTGGACTTACAAACAGAAAGGGACAAAGGCAAATTCGAAAATTAAGGACTATTTCTGAGGTTCTGACAAGTTTATATATACTTTGTTATAGCTTTTATAAATGTCAAATATGTAGCTAGACAGCTCTCTATCTGAGCTTACCTGTGTTTTTTAAACTGTGATCCTTGTGGGTCCCTTCCAACATAGGATATTCTATGATTCCATGACTGATCAGTGGCAGGACTCACCCAGTGTGGGTCTATAATTTTGAATGCTTGATAAAATCCAAAAGAATGGTCATGTGTTAATTTACACCATGATGCACATTCTGTAAATACAGAAATGTATTGATCACTGAATGAACTACTGTAGTTCCTTCAGCTGGCAGCAGAGCACATGGCTGTGAACCTGTATAACTCTGGTGCAAAAATCCCATATGTACAAATTCACTTAGCATTTATCATATCAGAGTTATAGTCAGTAAAAAAACACAAAATAAGTGATGCACATGTTTTCTCTCCTATCATAAGAAAAATTAAAAGATATTCCCAAAACCTCTCAAAACCTTGCTCCAGTCAGTCCTCTGGTACAAAAGCAAAGACATAACCCATTATTCCTGATACTTTTAGCTAACCACAAATGAAAACAATATCTCAAATGGAACTCTCTTTGTACATATTAAATAACATCAAAGAGCACAAACAACCTTTGTGGTTGACCCTTCCACGTACTGTCACAGTGCAGTACAGAAATGGGGTTAACACAGAGTTTCTGGAACAGTGCACCCATCCTCCTTTCTGTTTTTCACTACATTTTCTCACAAAGCTGACCAGAGGGAAGGAACACACAGCTGCGATTACTCTCTTCAAGGTCTAATAACAGCCATGCAATATATCACTTTAAAATACATTTTTTTAAATTAAGAAGTTGCCCTCGAGGCTGAAGACTGGTGAAATCTCCCATGTTAGATCAAACCACCACTTCTGGTGTCAGCAGCAGCCCCTGCTGCGACTGCTCCTTTGAAGTGCTCGCAGGTAGAGGCAGCTCAGCAGAGAATGCCCTGCTGTGCTAAACCAAGGAGCTTGAACCCAGAGATCTTATTTTCTGCTTGTTCTGGAAAAAATCCTGCAGAGCTGCAGGCATACAAATTCAAATAGGAGGACTATAGGTGCATTAGAAATATTGCAATTGATTAAATGACATTTTGCATGGGAAAGGAGCTCAAATTTAAGCCAGGGTCTTTGTGCCTAAGTGTAACATAGCTATAAACTGAATTTCAACCTGTGTTTTAAAGCTGGTGGCTTACTTTTGCTGTGGGAGTGGGTTTTAACTACATCTGAGACTGAAGATGTGGCATCACCTGCCTCTAAAGTAGATTCAGAGATGTCTCTCTGCATTGAGAAACGGCTCTTCAAGTCAAGTTCCAGCTAAGCTGCAGCAAATTTAAAGCCAGTATTTTAAGACAGTGTATTTCTTTCTCTGCAGAGAGGAGCTTCAACCCCAGCTGTGAGTGCTTCAAAGGCATAGATTCCACAGCTGGTACTAGAGCTAGAATTAAGATGCCAGCTACAACATATGCTAGATTTTACGATTCAAAGTTTTTCATCATCATTTTTATCAATGTATACATTTTAATAAATTGGAAGTAATCTATAACACTAATTTGCAATTTTAAACACAGCTACACTCTAAATATTATTTAGATGAAGGAGACATTTTAGAATTTGTGAATTATTTACATTTTTCAGAGAGTATCCTTTTCAAAGGATCAGACACATATCTCCTGTAGTTTGGTAAGGTGCTGAAAGTAAGACTTGCCCTTATTAGCATATCTAGGTAGAACTTTCCTATGATCAGTCAAGGCCTCTGAAATATTTATGCTTTATACTGAGAAATTTCTCCATATCCTAGTAAAGTACAGTGTTCAAACTGCAAAAAGGCCAGTGCTACTATATGGAAAGATGGCATTATTTCCCAGACTTTGTTCTGAAATAACTAAAACACTTCAAGCACACAGCTTGGCATGTGAAGGGAGAGCCAAGAGTGAGACTGCAGCTTTTACCACCCTGTAAGTGTGGCAAAGCAGGTGAGAACAGGCTCCTCATCACAGAGACTGTATCCAGGGGAAGCTTGGCTCACACTGGGGTACAGGACAGATTTCATAATACTGCTTTAAAAAAATCCCACTGATACATTTTTAAATAGTATTTCCTATATTAATCCACAGATCCACTCCCTCCTCTTATCCCTGACCCACAGATAATGTGGTTCTGCCGTTCTCCATCGCCTGAGTCTGGAGCCTAAAGAAAGGATCTAGAAGTGGGCAAGGGACACAGTAGGAAAACTCCTGCTGGTCCATTGTCTACAGGGTGTATTTAGCCAATAGGACTGGAAAAGTTTCTTAAGTACAGGCTTTTTGGAGGCCATCAACTCCATTTTTAGTCAGGGGGTTTAGTTCCTCTTAATTGAAGCCTTTGCCCTTTTATTTTTAATGAAAAATCTAAGTCAATAATTTACAGCCTTGCTTTGTAAAAAAAGGTCTCTTTAAAAAATCCTTAATATTTTCTTGGTGAAATAGCTTTATTTCACTTTGTCTGAATCATTTCATAAATGAAGCATTCTAGTGTATTTGGCTTTGTTTGTATTTTTCCTTTACTTCAAAATGAGATGAAAAGGGACAAAAATGTAGAGAATAAGATGAAATCAGGAGCAAAAGCTAAATTAAACTGTAGACAGCTTGAAGCTTCCTGAGAATCATTTCTGCATACTCATTACACCTCCCATTTCCTCCCTTCTCTAGGCAAGAGGCAACACTCCATTTTATTAGCCCACGATGAGAAGCAATGCAATGTTTGCTATCTGGCCAGGCTGGAATTAATGTCAATTCAGCTGCTCTGTGCAAGAGACATTAAAGAGCATCTCTTGTTCCATACTGGGGTTTACATTTTGTCTGCAGCTATGAAGTTTTCCAGTCTTTTTAACAAGGGCAGCACAATGTCTTTGGAGGGATTATATGCTTGCCCTTTTCTTACTGCAACTTAAAGTATAATAGAGAACCATGGAGTAACTATAATGCTGTAATTAACTGGAGTGGCTCTGCTGATGTTATTAACCATGAGCGTATAATTCAAGTGGCTTCTGAATAGCCATAAAGCCCCAGGAGTGACATACAGCTCCATATTCACTTCATAACCATCTGTTATTATCAAAATATGTTGGATTTTCCAGTTTATGGTGAAAGTTTAAAAGTAATGCCTCTCTATGAGATGCTGGAAAATGCTTTTCTAGATGGTTCATAACTGGGGGAGTAGGCAAAAATTATAATACATTTGTACTAAATATTAGTTTTTATTTTACTCTCTCAGAGCAGAAATACTTTTATTTTAGTCTATCAGAAATACATGCTTGTAATTCTTATTATCCATCTTTTCTTCCCCAGTGAAATATTCTTTTCCATTCTAATTCTTCATTCTGAGCAATTTATGAGTATCTGACATAACTGTAGCCTGCATTAGGGAGAAGTGGAAATCACAGAGTTCAAAGCCATTATGACTCTCCCTGCCCTGTGGTGCAGAGCAAAGCTTGCACAAGTTGTCACAACTTTATTAAGGTCAACATTCCAGCAACTGGTAAAGCATCTGATGTTCCTATGGTTTTGATCTGAACACACTCATGATTTCCTTCCCATCTGCTTTCCTTTACATGCTAAATATTTATATTTTGAAAACTGTGTGCCTAGAATTTCACCTTTTAATTCACACACAAGCACTTAACAATTTTTAAGGTGCATATGCTATCTCTGGCTTCTGGGAAAGCAAGACAGGAACCATGGCTGCCAGGTCAGAGCTTTAGTAGGCATCAATCCTAAGTTTTTGGCAGAGAAATGGAATTTCCTGAATTATTTTTTTTTGCTGCTTCTGTTATTATATACAATATCATTCTAATTCTATTTTTAGAAATTGAATAATTTTCAGGAAAAATTATTAAAAACATTAAATGGGTCACAAGGAGCTAATAACCCAAAGGAATCCAATAAGCTGGACAAGGTGAACTTTACCCCTTCCCTTTATCAGTAGTCTGGCCAAATGTCTCTAGCACAAGCCAGTATCCCTGGCTCTCTGCCAGGCCACTGTAGCTGTGTGGAAAGAACTGGAGGCTGAGTAGAAAACAGTCAATAGAAGGGTGAATCCAGCTATGGGTGGGGTGTGGAGATGGGGTTATGGAGCACTCTTTAAATTTGGGACACAATCAGATCTGGGACCGGAGTTGAGTCTAAAGTAACCAGACCTTGTTTATTACAGGTCTCTGAAAGGTATTTGAGGTTAAGTGAATGCTGCTGCTGCTATGGACAACGAGCCTCTGTTGGTTTGAGGCTGTGTTATAATTAGCACTAGAATCAGAGTTAGTATAAAGTTCTCAGAGGGTAAGCAGTGAGAAGATGGCTGTATTGATGAATGACAGTGAGACCCAGAGGAACAACAAATGCACATCACCAAAGGTGACTTCACAAATGGATATGGTTTGTTGACACACAGTAGTGTCTGGGGCAGAGGGAATTAAATGAGCATGAATTGAGTTAAATATCATGGTCAATTTTATTGGACTGGTAGAGCTCAGATAAAATCTGTCCCAAGGGATGCAGAGCCAGGAGTCAAGGGAATTGGTAGAGCTATCAGAGCAAGGGCCTTGCCAGGCAGTGATAGCCAGATTCAGCCCAGGGCCACGATCAAACTCGTGGCAGTGAGGCAGGGGCAAGGCTAATGTGGGAAATCAGGGTTCCATCTGATGGGGGTAGTAAGAGTCAGACTGTACTGTGGCTGCTGGGAAGGATCAAAATCATGCTGGGAAATCCTTTGTGGGTTGGGGTATCAATCAATAGGGTCCATGGACAGGCATTGGAATGGCCATGACTGAGTTGGAGCCTGGAATTTCTGAGAATTCATTGTGCAGGGCCTGACTGCCCCACTGGACTGAAAAGGGAATCCTGGGCCAGGAAGATGGGCTGGGTCAATGGCCCCAGGGTTGGCTGCTCAGAGCCTTTAAGGACTTTAGTGCTCTCAGGGTCCTGGCAGCAAATGATGAGTAGTGACAAGAGCTTCTGAACCACCTTTTAGGTTCAGAATTGGGTTTGAGGGTAAAGGCATAAATTTATGAGATAGCTTTAAGCTGTGCCAGATAAACCCCACAGAATCAGGATGTGGGCTGACAACAGCAGTATGGTGGTTAGGTCTATGAAAGGTTTAAGTCAAGTACAGTTAAGGTTAAGTTCCACTCAGGGAATAATATTTATTATTATATATATAATATATATTTGTATTATATATATATAGATATATAGATATATAGAATTTATTATAAATAAATATAATAAAAGATACCTTTTCTTTCCAGATCAGTGTAGGCTAGGATAAGAGCTGTGAAGGAATTTAGTTGCCTGATGGGTTGAAGCACAGCCACGGAAAAAAAAAGAAAAAAAAAAAATTAAGATCAATTTCTTGAGTTTTTTACTTCTGGAAATGAACAGCAATAAATTGCAGATTGACCTAAAGCAAGGACAAAGGGTTTATCTAATCTTCTTCCTTCAGAAAAATAGATGGGGTTCTGTGTTTGTGCCAATGGTCAATTCAGTATGGGCAAATACTGAATGTGGATTCCCCTTCCAAAGAGATTTTGGTTTAATTGACATTATTGAGTGTCAGATATACTATGTTAGATATACTATGCTTGAAGCTGAGACCAAAGTATCGGTTTTAGCAAATCTGTTGAACCAAATGGAAAATTATCCAGTTTTTCAGAGGACTTTCCTGAAGCCAGCCCTTTGGGCACGCAATCACAGTAAAGCTGGCTGGGGTACAGGAGCACTGATCTTGGCACTGAGAGTAAATCAGCTGGTATCATTTTGATCACCCTCAGGGACAAGCAGCAGAGTCTGCACTTACACTGTGCCAGTGGGTTAGCTCAAAGTATGAGGGCATTATATAGGCAGTGAAAGACCTCTGAGTGTGATGTAGTAACAGCCAAGGCAGAAGAGGATAAATGGTGCCTTCCTTTTGACTCTCCTGGGTGCCTTTCTCTAGGTTCTGTCCCATATTGTAATGGGAGAAAGAATACCAACAATGGTAATTTTGGGTGTACATTGAATGAAACTTTCATTTGTTGTAAACAGATTAAGTTTGAGTTAAAAGCCCAGCATAACTCTTCTCAGCTTTCACCAGACACTGGTGAAGTATCTTTTTTCCTCCAGTGAAGCCTATCAGTTCTCATGTGAGTGACTTTCCCAGCATAAATTTCTATTTGCAGGTATTTTTCACACACTTCTTGACATTCAACCTTTCATTGTTTAATTTGGGACTGGAGGTCAGAGCTGGTTTTTTTTTGGTTTTTTTTTTTGCTAGCCATATAATCTGAACAGTGGATGCTAGGGATAGCTTTATTTCAAGTGTCATCTGTTTGCATTGTCAATCTAGTTCATTTTGCTGAATTCCTTCATTTGTTTGGAATGTACATCTACACATGTTCATACTAAAGTACTCTCCAGCATGCTAGAATAAGGGAATGCAGTAATGGTACCATTATTGAAGAAGGAAACCTGGAAAAGCAGTTTGTTTACAGTCCTGCTTTTTGACAGTCTTCTGTTGCAAAGAAAATAAGTATAGGAATCTGATCAAACCTTTTTAAATTCAGTGGGAATTTTCCCATAAACCTATTTGGCATTTATTAGATTATGAATGAAATTGATGATGGAATGATGTAATATTAATTTTCTGCCATGAACTGCAGAAGCAGTAGAGATGAAGCAGATTTTTTGAGAAAGTTATGACATAAAGTGAGCACTATTGGTTTTCACCAAGTAGTCTAATCACTGTACTCTCTCCAGATACAAAAACAGTATGTGTGCCCTCTGCTCCTCTATGCAATATCTGATAGCAACTAAAGATGTAAGAAATAAATACGAAAAATAAAAAGTAAATTATTACAGTTAACTGGAAGATATTAACTAGCCCAGTGTGGAGTCAAGCCCCATTCCCAGTCTAATTTCAAGACTATTTCATACACAAAGGATGGACAATTTGAGGACTGTTCAGGTTGTATCATCTTCAAATCCCCAGGCATCACAGATAAACTATTTCTTTTAACCAACTTGTGCTGAACCTTTATGAAAATACTGTTATTTACAACAGTAAATATAGTAAATAGTTTGTGGTTCCTGGACTCTGTTTCTGTTGACTGGCCTTCATGAAGAGAAGAACTGAGACAAAGTATAATCATCAGGCCTCACTTAAAAGATGATTTAAGAAATCCTTCCTAAAAGTAACATCATGCTGCTTGTGAAACGTGTGTGGTTTTCATCTTGCCAGCTCCCAGTGCCAGGCACTTATTCACAAAGGCTTCCAAAACAGCAAGGTCTATTCCCCTCCAGCCCCCCTCCTTTAGCAAGCTTTCCAAGCAGACACCCAGCCATTCACTGAAGGACACATCTGCTGCTGTCAGGCAGCACCCACTGAAATCCCAGGAAGCCACGAGATGGGGAAGCCGGCAGCATGAGCAGGTACCCAGCCGTGACTTCTGTGGAATTTACTCAGGATTGTAAATTCTGAGGGTCACAAATGCGGTCAAAAGGAAAAAGAGGGTTAGTTTGGGATTAGTCAGGAACAGACACCAATTGCAAAACAGGACAGGTCAAGAACATGAGCTTTTACTCCAAGACGGATAATTGAGAGGGAGAAAGGGAGAATTCATCTGAAGCAGAAAATTTTTGGTTTTCAGAGGCCCTTAGCTACAGCCAGAGAAAAGCTACTCTTCTCAACCATGAGTACTGACACTGAGTCAACAGCAGGTTAATTCAGCTGTGTAATTTATATTATAAGACCTCAGTCTGAGTGAAATGAATGTTTAAATATAATCTATTCAGCAAAATCTCTTCTCTTTCTCCCAAATGAAGCATTTCTTACATTAGATTTTTCAGTGTGAGTTCTACAGATTGCTAAATCAAGATATCAAAATACTATGAAATTTACATATAATTAATACAGTTTTCCAGTCAGAAATCCCCTGCAGAAACCACTGACTTATGATTTGTTGTTCTCCCTGAAGAACTTTGTGTTTAGGAAATGCCACTAGCTGTTTTCCTAAAAAAAAAATACAATGAGGAAATTAAAAAACTGAAAAATAATATAATTAATTATTTTTATTTGTGTTTTGCTGATGATTCAAAAACTCCATCAATATGCTTATAAACAAAAGAAACAACTATGAAGGTCTTTGCTTGCTTTCACTTTTACTTGGAAGAATTACCACTATGCTTACCTCTAATACAGCATGGAAACTGTTCCTGCTTCTGGAGCAATCATTTCCATCCTCCCATAAACTGGATTTTATTGGCAACCTGTAAATACAGTACAACACAGTTGGATTCACAGGTACTAAAAATGTGGATATAAGTTTAGAGGACAGTAGCTGTAGAGTGCTTCAGTGTCCCCTGATCTTTTCACTAGATACATATTTCTCTCTAACCTTGGGCAGGGTAATTTTATTCTCCCTGGATATTAAGAGCCATATTTTAAGCTATATTCTGTGTCTGTGAGGGAGGGATCAAGGACTTACATTATTACATTTATATGCAGATTAGTCCACCTTGACTCAGATAGAGTGAAATCAAATTAAAAGCTGCTTACCTGCTAGCTCCTTTCTGACAGCAGGTAGCAAGGAGGAGCAGAAATGGCATTTTCTTCATGTTCTACCTTGTTACTTGTCTGTCATGTGCAGTAGGTAGGCTCAGGTTGTTTTATGATTTGCTGTTGTAGAGAAGTAGCAAACCATCGACATAATGGGAATAAGGAGGGTGTTTTGATCCAGGCACTTTAAGTCAAATGTCTGCTGAAACAGTAGGTTTGCCAGATTGCAAACCTGCCTATGGGGCAGATTGCCAGACTCTGGCCTCTGGAATGTGCTAGGAAGAGCTACACATGTAAAGACAGCAGCCAGGGCAGTGCTGAGCCTCACAGAACCCCTGATGTTCTCTGGCACCAAGATACAATATCATCTGCCTGACTTCTTGTTTGCTCCCAGGATGCTGCTCATCCATGGAACAGGGAGATAATAAATCTTCAGCTCCTCTGACTACCAAGGCTGGGATTCCTAGGTATTCCCTAGGTGAGTGGAAATAGTGGAAAACAAGAAGACTTTAGCTTCCTTTTTCACATGAAGCAGTCCCCAAAATGTCTGGCAGGTGGTAACTCCAAGATTTCAGGAGATTTAAGAAGTTAAATATTTTTCCCTCTGACATTCCCAGGTGAAAAGGGATTTGCACCCTTCATTACAAGATACAGGGACAGAGAGAAAAAATAACTTGGTAGGTACCAACACAGAAAAAAGTCTGAAAACTGTACTGCTTATGAGAGAGACAAGAGAGAAAATAATTTAAAATACATATATGAACATTCAGAAAGACACACTGTCAGTGGAATTATCTTTAGTGGCATGTTTTCAAATTCCATGTGTCTTCTGAGACTGCTTTTGTTACAAGGATCTTCATAAAAATTAAAACACATTTGCTGCCCATTCACACCTTTGCTCTTCATTCCAGAAGAAATCCTCTATGATTTAGATGAGAAATATCTCAAGGGTTTGCACAGAAGCCAGGGAATGCAAAATTTAGTGTAGCCATAGTGATGCACCCCTAAAATTCTACAAAGGGTTAATATCATCCTGAACAAATTCAGATGGAACGTTGTAATTCAGTGACTTCCATTTCTATGATCACAAACCACCAGTGCTTCAGAAGCATCTTTTTTTTTTACTGTTCTTATATTACTATAAACCACTTTACACACATAAAGAATTCCCTCAGTCATGTCCACTCAGTTTAGTATTTACCTGCTTGGACTGAAAAATGTGAAAACCCTGTCCACATGATAGATTTGGTTCTTTTGTAGTCACACTGATCTTCTCATAGAATACACGATTTTCAGTGAGTTTAGCAAAACTTACTGAGAGATAATTTTTATTCATTCTTAATAAGCATTTCTATTTCAAACCACTGCTTGCCTAATCTCTCTGCTCTATACTGTGCCATGGCAGAGCTGTTATTCTAGATAAGAAAGTGCTTGGCATAAGCAAGCACAGTAATATGAACAGTATTACAGGTACCCAGGTCTCCCAGCAGCATTCTTTCAAGTGCCAAATATCTGTGGTTACCTTTCAGGTACCCACAGCCCCTGTCTTGCCTGACAACATCACTTCAGCCAGCCTGTCACTGCCTGAAAAATTATCAGTAGCTCAGACTACAGGAACCTGACTAAATTTGGATTGTCCTGTGGTCCAGGAGTTTAACTGGATCATTCTTGTGAGTTCCTTCCAATATGCTGTGGACTCTGAAAAAGCAGGTTGGTCTCATTTACGGACTTGAGGTGAGAGATGCTATGCTTAAGCAAGTACATATTATTAATTAAGCTATGACACTGCCTTGTGCAATGCATACCATTAGAGAAACATACTGGAAGGGTAATGCAAGTAGAGGGAAAGCTCATTGTTCATACCATTTTATTCAGAGGCAAAGTTTTCGTGACACACCTCCCCAGGAAATCTTTGCCATATGGTTCAGATTATATTGCAGCACTTGGCTTGAAATTACCCATACTACTCTGTTGCTGTGTGAATATGTTTTATCTGACTCAGTACAAAAGTTGTGGGAAGAAAACCATGCCAAACACTGAATCTTTTCCTGGCATTACTTTGCAAGGCACAGTGTCATGCACCACAACAAAGACCAAGTAGTTTCAGAACAGCAATGGCTTAAAAGAAGTCTCTGTCAGTATTTGCAATTGAGATTGAGTGAAACATTTTCCCCTCCTAAAAGATTGCAAGCTTTTGGTTTGAAACATGCCTTAGTAGAGTGGCAACCTTTACTTCATCCACAGGCTTTGTTCTCTTTTGCTCCCATCCAGTGCAGAGTCGCCTGGCTAGGATTCATTACAACACTTCCACTTGAGATGATACTGTAATACAAATAAAGAATATTCTGTGTGTCCTAATTGTCAGCATGAATACCTGTACTAACCAGTGCTAGAAAAGTGGCATTTATAGCATATCCACCAGGGACTTGATTCCCTGTTAAAACTAGTTTCAATGTCTTCAGTAATTTTTTAAGTGGAACCAAGGTACTGCACCCTGTTCTGGAGTCTCCAGCACAGGAAGGACATGGACCTGCTGGAGTGAGCCCAGAGGAGGCCCCCAAAATGATCAGAGGGACGGAGAACCTCTCCCATAAGGAAAGGCTGACAGGATTGGGATTGTTCAGCCTGGAGAAGAGAAGGCTTTGAGGTATCCTAATTGCAGCTGTCTAGTAGCTGATGGGAGCCTACAAGGAAGATGGAAAGAGAGTTTTATAAGGGCATGTAAGAATAGGATGAGGGGAAATAGCTTCAAACTGAAGAGAGCAGGTTTAGATTAGATATTAGGAAGAAATTTTTTAATGTGAATGTAATGAGACACTGAAATACAGTAAATATATGTGGATGCCCTCTAAGAGTTGTGAATATCTTCTAAGAGTTCAGGGTCAGGTTGGATGGGGTCCTGAACATCATGGTGTAGGGGAAGCTGTCCCTGCCCTCAGCAGGTTGGTTGGAACTAGATCATCTTCAAGGTCCTTTCCAATTCAAGCCAATCTATGATTATATGATTCTTGCAAGGAGTTGCCACTTTGCAGCTTGTTACTGCAGTTTGGTACTACAGTGCCTTGTTTCCATTTGACATTTCTAAAATCTGAATTTAACCAGTACAATAATTAATTGCTGTTCAAAATCTTTGTGTTTCTGTGGGGTTATCTGAACTGATAGTGTGCTGATTGGTTTCTGTATTTACACATAGCATTTTACAGGTTGCCAGGGAAACCTAGAGCACTCTTTTAGGAAGAAGAGAATCCAAATTGATTGTGCCAATCATAAATTCTAAGTAGTTTTTCAAGTGGTCAGTTACATAATTTTGCTGACATAATAGAGCTTTTAATATTTATTATTCTGTTGTTATTATTATGTTCCTAGCATTTACTTTAAGTAAAAAGAACAGAACAAGTGTCCTTCAACAGGGCACACTTGGAGGACCATAGTAGTTTAAATGTGGTAATCAGAAGAGCATCTGTTTTATGGAGTATTTATTGCAAGTCACAATAGTGAGTACAATGCTGCCATGGAAGATCTTACTACTGATTCATAAAACTGACCTTTAAAAGTTAAAATAAATTAAAAAAGCTCCATTTTAGGGCAGTAGTTGGGATTATATCAAAGTGGTCAAGCCTTTTCATTGGACCTCGGTGATATTTGTATGCCAGTGTCAAAACTGTGATCCTGAACCCCTTGTGATCGACTGAAAGGTCAAATGGCTCTTCCCTCCTTTCCTGTAATCCCTACCTGCTGATGTGCCTGCAGCAGGCTACCCATGGCTGGGGAAAGATGGAAAGCAAGTAAAGAGATCTGTGGGTTGAGACAGATACAGTTTAGTGAGCGAAGGAAAGAAAAAGAAAAAAAAAACCTGAAACAAAACAAGTGGTATGAAGGCAATCTCTGAGCAGTGGCTGTTTTCCAAAAAGAATAAAAACCCCTCACTGGCATATTTTTATTTTTTTTGTACTGAGCACATGCTGTGCAGTGTGGGATATCTCTGGGGTTAGCTGGGGTCAGCTGTGCCAGCTTTGTCCAATTCCAGCCTCTGCCCACCCCCAGCCTTCTCACTGGGAGGGCAGAACAGGAAAAAGAGAAAGCATTGGTGCTGTGCAAGCACTGCTAACAACAGCCAAAGCACAGTCTGTTGTCAGCACTGTTCTGGTCACAGATCCACAGCACAGCACCCAAAAGACTTCTCCCAGAACAATTAACTCCATCCCAGCCAGAGCCAGTGCAGCAAAAAAATCTGACATACGTAGGGAAGTAACTGTGCCTCTCCAAAACTCTCACACTGTCCTTCTGCATGTAGCTACAGCCTTCAGGAATAGGAATATTTGGGCTCACCTTTTGACCTTTTGGGAGATCCAAGGCCTCTTTTTTTCTGTGGGATAGCACCCACAGAATGAGGACTGCAGGATATTCTGGTGAGAAGCCTTCACCACCTGCCCAGGCGCCATGCAGAAAACCTCCCCTTCTTTGTCAAAGCAAACTGTAGGGAAGACCCAAGGGGTGCAGGTGCCCAGCTGAGGTACAGGAGCCCACCCTGGTCTCCTGCACCTCTTTTCTTTCAGTGGAGAACTAAGCAAGACACAGAAATGGTCACAGTACAAAGCTACATACCTTCTCTGACTACTAGATTATTTCATACAAAGGATGGTGGATAGCTATTCCTCACTTTTCCTGAGGAAAGTGTCTGCCTGATGCTCCCAGCTATGTACTGCAAGCACTGGCTGCACCTCCTCTGCAGCCTGAGCAGACACCAAGATTCATTTCAGGCAGCTGCTCTTTGCTAGCTTGTGGCAGCTCTCTGTTCAGAAAGCTTGAGATTCCAGACCCTGCTTTGAGGTGGGCACCACTTGAAGAAGTTCAATCCAAGATCTGAAAAAGCCCTATAGCCCCCTTGAGCAGCATCTCAGGCCAGGCAGGATATACCCAGGCACCCAAAACAGAAAGGCACACGTGTTCAGCCAACTTTGAAATCCAAGCTTATCTTCAAGAGTGACCTGGGCCGATCAAGCCATGTTCATACTCTTGTACTTGCAAGTATCATTTTCAAAAGTAAACTCTCTTCTATGTTATTCCCTAGAAGTTTTTGGCTATGTTAACTGTTGTTTGATTTAAACTATTTCAAAGTTACTTCTGCCCTCCTGTCTGCAGTTTTGCTTAATCTGGGCCACAGCAGATGTGGCTAAAACCCCCTCCTAACCCAAACCCCCCTATTAAGTAAGAGCATCTATAGATATAGATGTGACCAGAAGACAAAATGAACAGTACAATATTCATTTTGTGCACTTTCAAACCACCGTGTAGTTGAAGGACCCTGTGATTGCCAAGTGCCCCCAAGTCCAATGACACTGACACGTGTGGTGCCCATACCACCTTTAGCAGCTGTTTCAGGATACAGGATGGTTTCTGAATGAGAGCATCCCTTAATAGTCACCCTGGCAACAATTTATTTAGAAAACAGCTTTGAGCCTTGGATTCTGCTAAACTCAGAGTGCTAAACAGTATGATCCTTTTGTTGTATTAAGTAGCCCATAAAATATAGTACTGACCACTTTCAATAATAGTAATTGAAATGCAAATATGAAATACAAATGTGGTTTGTATTTCCACAGACCTGAGAGGTGCCTGTTTTTCAAACCAGGGACTGGCCCCATTTAGATGCCTACAGTCAGCACAGACTTGCATGCTCCATGATTTATTCCTTTCCCTCAAGAAAAACTCCTTTTACCTTCAGCTAGTTATTTTATCCCCATTTTTCAGTTGCATCCACCTATTTTCCCTTGGTTTATGTATTCTTTGGACAGGGACTAATTTTACAATTGTGACTCATCTGTCACAGGAGGTCTGTTCTATGATAGGAGCTCTCAAACATATCTGCAAAACCAAATAAATATGCAAATAACAAAATAAGAAACAATAAAACCAAATAACCAAAATAATGCTTAAGCAATAAGGAATTGCTTCTGGATATTTTGGGCCAGTTTAGGCCATTTACAGTCTATCATGAAGAAGGATTTGACATGAATATAGCAGGGCCTTTGCAATGTAGCAACTGATTGAACAAAACATCAGGCAATATTTCAGTGTTACACACAAAGTATCGCAGTCAGAGGAGAGCTGGTAAATATGATCACTATTTTTTGTTGTTTCTCTGTTGAAACAGAAGAAAAGAGAGACAATCAAAATAAAAGGAAATGGACTTTTTTCTCTTTTAATCATCTGTACTTAGCCAACTTTTATTCCTATCAAGTAAAATTTACTCTGGTAACAAACCCCTTAAATGTTGTGAAATAATAAATAAACTTTCAAATGGAGTGTCTTAAAATCAACTAATAATTTCATGGCTCTTGGAAATTATAGGATTTTTCAAACTTTTATACAACCAATTTATCATAAATTAACCATAATATTGCAACAGAATAATCAAGATTATTTCAGTAGGCTTTAATTTAAATGTAATTTCTGTTTCTGTAGGTGCTCCATGACATTTGGTGTGCATTTAAATATGAGTCAGTTATCACCTAAAATTAAGTCTATCCTCACTTTTTCTCCCCAGCATATCTTCTGACCATATATAATGTAACTTGGATTTTGAGAGGAATGGGTATTCCTCTCAAAATCTCTGTCTCTGCCACCATCTCGTACTATCACAAACACACAACTTAGGATTTTGTATCTGGTCAGTCTGGTATGAGTATCATAAATGGAAAAATTTATAGAACATACCCAGCTAAATGAAATTCTACATTTTCTTTAAGTAAAAAAAGGTGAAAGTGTCCTAAATGGCATTAAAAAAAAAAAATCCCATACTTTTGCAGGAGGAAACAATGTTGCTGTAGTGTTGACCAGAGAATGAAGAAAATCCTGTGAAGAAGCTTTGGCCCTTTAATTAGATAGGGTGATTTTAAAAAATAGCATAGCAGTATTTTAAAGCACAAATGGTGAAAAATACATCTCTTTAAGCAAGGTCAGGATTTTATTAACACAGAACATTGAAAAGGTCCTAAATGTCCTCATGGTCTCAGCCATGATAAGTTTCTGATAAATCCTAAGCCACCATGCTACTAGTTACCATTAACATGCACATAGTTCTGATGGACTCCTAGAGACAGCAGTAAAACCTCAGTGCTGCTTCTCACACAGACACAAAAACTACCAAACAGACTGAAGTAGTTCCCTGCTGCAGGCAAAGGAGAACCTGCAGAGGGTCACTCTGTAGGTGCATGTTGGGAAATTTGCTGCAGGAAGGGGAAGGGAGGGACGAAGCAAATTCAAACACACAAAAATGATGTTCATTGTATGTATAATACTCATGCAACAACCTTTTGCATTTGTAGTACAGACTGCCTTGGGGGAGCTGGAGGAAGAGTTTTGCAAGGAATGAAATTGTTCTTTTAAAAGTCAGAAAAATTACACATGAACGATAAAGAGCAGTGAGATGACAGAAATCAGTTACCTGTTCATATTCCACATGCTCCAGAGACATATCACTGCAGTACAGATTTAACCACTTAACCAAAATCTCTACAGCTATAGTAACTGCTCAAGCATACTTCTGCTAAATCCACTGCTGAAAGAGAACATATCTTGTCATTCTTCTTAAATTTGCATATTTGCATTTATGCCCATTAGTATTTCCATAATAAACTGTCTAATATGACACTTAGAAAAAGTCATTAGCAATGTGTACATTTAAATACTGTTTAAAGTGTTTGGGGGGATGGGTTTTGTTTGGTTTTTTTTGTTTGTTTGTTTCAAATAGGTTGGAGCATGTTTGTAAAGAAAACCTGAAACCTGATTTGGCAACACTGATTATAAGATCTATCATTTAAATGAGTTTGGGTAGGTCCAAAAAAAATTACCATCTGCAGGAATTATTTGTGAGATATTCCTAACTCCTTTTGCTGAAAATACTGAAATGTCTAGTAGTCAAAAGGTTAAAGTAGAAATCATCTCAGTTTTTGTTTCAAGGATTTATAAATCAGTATTATTTCACCTGAGTAAAATAAGGAGTTCTGTTTCTAAGGCTCAAGAGCAATCAGAAGCAGAGAGGCCAAGAGAACTGAGCTCTGTTGTTTTGGTAGCTACACCACTGCTGTTTAGCAACTATTTTACCAGCAATAGAGATCTTGGATAGGTGCCCCTGGGTTTTAATTCCTATTCAGTTGAATTCAATAAGTACCCTATTTTAATGTAACCAAAACAGTGGACACAGGAATTCAGTTTCCAGCTTTTCATTCCCTCAGCAGGAAAGCGTTGTTCTTTTTTCCAAATAGCTGGGGAAAAAAAAAAAATCAGGAAAATATTCAGAGAATGAAAATGTTTGAGGTAGAGAAGAGGGTAATCATTTACATATGTGCATTGAAAAGTTTTGAAAATTAGTTTTGGAGCTCGGTTTGCACTTGCACTTCTTACCCACTTATTATTGCTCTCTAACAGCAAACTCTTTTTCTGAGCCAACAGAAAAACAGTAGAATATCACCCAGCAGACTCAAACATCAGGAAAAGAGTATTGCCAAAAAACAAGTAAGTAAATAAACTACTTTTAAAATCACAGATAAGTAACATAAATAAAAGTTTTATTATTGATATGTCCATGCTATTGTCTCACTCTACTCTAGTACACTCTTGTGTGGTTTACACTTGCTCACTGAACAGGAAACCACTCAGCTTCACCCTGTGCTTAAAAGGTGCTGCTAACCTAAATTATTTTGTAATTGTTAAGAGTGGGCTAGTTGAAACTCAGAGGTCTGTGGTGACATTTCCCAAACTTCAGGCAATTCCAAGGGGGGATGCTTAGATAATGATAAAGTGAGCATGCATTAATGTAGTCTTAATGTGATCTCTGGCCAAATCTTCATTGCAAAATAACTTTTAATGCTGCTTCTGAATACTAAATACTGCTACTGCAATGATCCACAAATGTTGCTGGACAGGCTAATACAGAGCTATAGTCCAGTGGGTAAAGAGGCTCGTGGTGAGAGAACCAACACCAGAGTAAGGCTTATGTGGTTCTTCCTCACCCAATATATCTCATATATTCTCCATGGCAGAGCAATAACAGGATGGAAGAATATCACATCATGACTAGGGGAAGTGTTATACTTGTTTGGCAGAATGGGAAGGGAGCCATGTGAAGTGGCACAGCTGCATGCAGAAAGAGAGTTTCAGCTCCTCTCTCCCTAAGGAAACTCATCCCTCCACCAATACACCAAATATCCTAAAGCAGCAATAAGGCTGTTACAATATTTATGTCTAAAACAAATGTTTGCAAAATGAGTAGAGCTCTCTGCAACAAACTTGGAGCTGTAAGTTAACAAAAATATATGGTTAGACCCAAGATCGTTGAATTTCCAAATCTGCCAAGTCATTTCTCAAATGTACTTATTATCCTTGCAACTTTCACTCATTAATTTAAACTGGACCCTTTGTTTCATAGAACAATGGAAATTTCTAATATTTAATCAAGTGAATTTTTTTCTTTTTTTATGCATTTAGATCTTGCCCAAACATACATGAAGTAATGAATCCAAATGTACATCCAAAAGGTAAAATTCTTTCACTGCTGAAAAAGGAAGTACTATAGGATGTCTGTGTAGCCTACTGCTTACTCAGTAAAAGTCTGTGACAGATCTGAACATTTTAATATCGTAAACATTAAAATGAATTGGCAGAATAAATGAAAAGTAATGGATACCCATTAAAGGGATACCCACTAATGCAGACAACAAAAACTTCCATTGTGCCCAAAAAATGTTTGGCTTCCTGATGGTATACACTGCAAAAAGCCAGGAATAAATTATTCTCTTGATGCAGACTGAAAACATTACTTTGGGCTGATGGCTTCTAGAAAGTAACCAAGGGAACTTCCTTTTTCCCTCTGCTGCTACCTTTGAAGGTCTCCTCTTTTTGCTGTTTGCTGTTCCAAAACAACAAGACAATGACATAGGATCTCTAAATCTGTTTTCATGACAGATTATGGTCAGTAGCAAGCATGTGTTTAAACTACATTAATTTCAAAAGTAAAACACTGCACTAATTTAAATTGCTCATAAATGACACTGCAGTTCCCAACTGTAGATGAGCTGACACATTTAAAGCAAAGCATATAAAATTATTTAACTAAAAAGTGGCACAACTAGCCAGATAAATTTATTTTATGTACCTATGTATATAGTGCTATGTGAAGTTTGCTTAAATGCATTCAATATCCATATAATATACACGATTTAGACTTAGGTCTGGAAAAAGCAGTTCTGGGGAAAATAAAACCCAGCAATCTATCATCTACCTGTAAATCTTTTATTGTCTATGAATAGCTGACCTTAGCCCAAATGCCCACCATAACTGGAATTTATTCACATGCCTTTTTCACATCTCTGAAGTGAAACCTGCCTAATCTTTTACTTGGTACTCTATTTAAACCTTTATTATTCAGGAAGCTAATTTATGTAGCCCCTCTATAGGCTTAAGGAAGGTGCCTGTATACCTGAACAGGACAAGGTTTTGCATCATAATTTTTGGCAAGGCAGTATAAAAGTGACTCTGAAAATGTCTATGCAGTTCTTCCTTGCAGCATTTCCAGCTTCAGGATTTTTTCCTACTGATCCCTGTCAGGATCACAGGGTTTATTAAATCACAACCCACAATTCTTTATTGCTTATAGCCACTGGCTGAAAGACCACTGTGACTAAAAAAACCCACTGTGCATTCACAGATTCAGAGAAGCCAATGGGAACAGATTTGCCTTCTGCTTTCCCACTTAAAGAGCTATATTTTTGATGCTGGTAAAAATTCCTACCTAACCTGTCACCCTTTTAAACAAAACTTTTTTAGGTCATCATGAAAAGTCAAGGTTGCCACAAATACGCACACTCTCATTCTGTTGCAAATTAAAGACAAGATAATTTTTTCCATTTTGTCCTTTGACAAGCATTCTCTGTCAACTGGCAGAAACACACCCACATGTATGCCACAGAAATATAACAACTTACTATTATTATAAGTGATAGTCTCTATTTCTCATTTTTACAGGCAATGCAGCAAAGCAATGAAAAATTTTCAGACTGAATAAAACATGATGAGTCCCTGTAGCTTGAGGAGACTCTAGCCTGTGCCAGCTTTAGATCTTTAGCTTGTAGTGAAAAAAATTATGCCAGAAGGCCCAGCTGATTGCAGCTACCTGGCACAAAGACTCTGCCCTCTTTCATCCTTGTTCAACAGCCAGTGCAGCAAAAGCCAGAAAATTTGAAGATGTCTCTGCTCATTGCTGGTGGGTTGGCCTAGATGACCTTTAAAGGTCCTTACCAACTCAAATTAACCTACAGTTCTATAAAAAATTGACTGTTCCAGCAAGATAGATAGATAGATAGATAGATAGATAGATAGATAGATAGATAGATAGATAGATTTAGCTTCTATGACAGTATCTCAGCTGGACAGTGTGCAGTACTTCTCATTTTGAAGGCCTGATATGTACAGCAAGGCTGACAGAGTGAAATATTCTTCTTCATTATGAAAACTATATTCTTTAATAACAGGAAGAGTGTTTTCTCACTGGTTTTCACTCCTCAGCTAGCACAGAGTAAATATTTGGGCAGATACCTTACACAGAGGGCAGACCCATGGAAAAGCAGCACCAGGGCTGCTCCCTTCACTGCTCCTGTGCAAAGGAGGCCTAAGAAGAAAGAAGGAGGATGGAGTTCATCCCAGCTCCAGTGATTCATGCATTACAGAAGAGATGATAAACTGACCTGGACATCAAATTGTAAACTAATATTGGATAGCAATACATCACCCCAAAGGCTTGTGTCAAACAGTCCCCTTTTAGCATTAAGCCATGAAATGCATGGGCAATAGCATTGACGTTTACCACTGTTATTAATTTTTTACTGTTGAGGATAAAACAACCATGCTTCTTTTATGAACAGAAGTACAAAGGCTGCAAATTATGACACTGTCTTTTTTATCATTATCCTGGTACCACCTTTAATTAGGCTTACTTCTTATTAGCACCAGTATAACTAAACAGAAAATCAGACAAGTAGCTTGCATGAATAAGTCTCATTCCCTGTAACCCATTAATGCTCCTCTGAGAAGAGATTAAGGTACTACATATATTGAATAAATGAACGTTCAATGCCATCTGCTGGGGTATATAAAAATATGCAATACCAGGCTCACAGAAGGAGAGTGACATGTAAAAAAGGTGTTTAGGCAGAAAATTGCTTCTTCCAAAACACAGCTGTAAGGGAGGGCTGTGGGATGCTGGCTGTCCTTAACACCTTTCAGCCATGGGGTACAACCCCTGGACAAGAAGTAGTTCTGGTTTTAACTCTCTCCTTAGCATAAAAGTATTTAAGTGCACAATTATCCCTTTTTTTCTAAGCATTACAACATGCTGTAATTATTTGTTATTGGCTGGTCTTGATAGAAGGACTTTCATGCTCTACTTTTGAAATCGGGCCATAATGTAGCCAGAGATGCAAGATTTGTGATGTTACAGGTAGCCTAAGAAAGGACTGAAACAGTCCAGAACAGGAGCACATACCAGGCAAGGTCACACCATGGCTGTTCTGCATTAAAGAGTCACTGGATTAAATGTGTGGATCAGGTTAAGTGCAGAAGCTGGGAGTCTCTGCTCACCAGCTCTTGGGCCCTGCAGCTCAGGCTCTCCTGGCTACACCATGAGACAGCTTCCTGGACAGACAAACACCACCAAGAACAGTTTATATATAGCCTGATAGCTGGAGTCTTCTCAGATCTGGGGTTTTCTTCTGCTACAAAGAGAACAAAAACACTTTTCTATCCACAGAGGGATTTCCAGACAGGAATCCCATAGATCTCAAAGTTCTGCACCAAGAAGCAAAACTCAGGAGAGAGAGAGGATTTCAAGCACATCCTTCTTTAGGTGTTTTTGGTGGGCAGGCTTAGACATGCTCATGATTGTGAATCCCATTTCCACACAGCTACTTCCTCATGCGTTGTGTAGGTCCACAAACTCATGGCTGGACCTGCTTCATGTCCTCTTTTCAGTATCTCTAAAATACCGTAAACAAATACTCTAAAATCTGCAGTTAGCAGATTATATAAGTATTAGCTACTGTATAATTTACTACAGAATGGGACCTGCTGACAGCTTTTCTCCATTTTATGCAGAAAAGAGAACTATTCCTGCTAACACCTATAATTCTGTAAGTACCACATGTTCTTTCTAAAATTTTACCTTTTTGTCACTTCCTGATGTATGTTAATATCACTTGGGCTATAATACTAACAAAAAATGCATTCATCACTGGATTTTAATGCAAAATAAGGAATGAGAATTGTGAAATACAGATGAGAACTTTTACTTCTTTTTAGTAGGATCTAGACTGGAGAAGTGACTCACTTGCCAGTTCTCCATCTATGGGCTGAATCTAAAATACACCTTTATCATAAGATCAGGTAAAAATAACAGAAGTTAAGCTGAACAAGGATGTAAGTCATAAATCTCAATATTAAATATGTAAGCAATACAAATCAAAGCTGAAAAACAAACAGTGGACATTTCAATGTCTTTCCATTTGTATCCGAAATCTGGGTTTGAGTTTCAGTTCAGGCATATAAGAAAAGAGTGTAAATACCTTTTTAATCACAGAAGGATGAAAATATAGCACAGATCTATGTTTTAATAGTAAAGTTGGACAAATAAAGGATGACTAAAGAAGATTGATGCAATCGATACTTTGACTGCTTCAGATTTCACAGAATGATTAATAACAATCAGATACTGCATGAAATTAATACCAAATAGAAGGCAAAAATAGCACAGAGGAGAGTGGGAAAGAATGGTCAGGAAATTATTTACTTATACTAAGACACTTAAAATAATTATTTAAGAAATTTCTGAGATATTAATTTATTATCTTTGAGAATTCTCCAGGGTCCCGAGTTCCTAAAATTTTGGAAAAGAACAGTGGTTACTGCAATTTCTTCCAAGAAAGAAAGTAAATCCTGAGGATTTATCTGGTACCTGGAGAAACTATTAAACAATCTGAAAGCATATTTTGGAAATAATAGATCTGATTATGCAAAGAATTGTTAATCTGAACATGATGAACATCTCATCAACTCCTCAAACTAAAAGTAATTTCCTTTTCAGCAGAAATATGACTACAATAATGAAAAACAAAACAGTAAATGTAATATATATTGATTTTTATTGCACCTCTGATATTTCCCAGAAGACATTCTCACAAGTACATGCCTGGTCTAGTTGAAAGTGCCTTTCATTCAGATGAAAGTGCTTGCACAACTGATTGGAAAGATAGCCACTCTCAGCCTAGCTGACAGTAGTCTGCTGTGGAACTGGAAAAAATTGTTCAGAGAAGAGCCTGAAAACCCAGGTACCCTGCAGGGGTCTGTCTAGGGTGTGGTGACATTTTTATGTACTGTCACAAGGACAAACCTCACCCTGCAATGTACTGTAAAGAACACCTCCTGGAGGTCTGCTCATGCTGTAACAAAGATGTGTAAAACCTGGAGTGAGCTCACAGGAAAGTAACACTGGGGATATGAGATTCAAAGTCTTTTTGTCTCTGGTTGACAATACAGGAAAGATTTAAAGTATATTTGCTTAGTGAGAAGAATAAATATATATATATATAATTATAGGCATTAGCATAATAAAGTTTGAAATAAAGTGGACAGTAATCAATTTTTTTAGTGTCCTTGGAGAGTAAAACAAATTGTTTTAAATTTTAGCACTCAAGAGAAAAAGCATGAACTGAAAGTGGTAGAAAAAGATACATCAGGAAGCTATGGACTCCCCATTACTAATGAGAATAAAACAAACATCAGGGAATAAATCTGAGAATAAAAGAAACATCAAAGATCCAAGTGCATGGATGCACCTACACTGTTGGTAACAAAAGATGACTTCCAGAGGCATGGAGTACACGTTACATATACATGGAGCCAGCAGTTATGTTTCAGTGAGTGAACAGTGAGGACGAAGGGTGGAGCAGCACTCCAGAACACAACCTTGAACAAACCCATACAAGTGTATGGACACATCCAGAGACATCCTGAGTCACTCTCAGCACCATATTTCCATGGACTCCACTGTTCAGTACATACTCA
The DNA here is from genome assembly GCF_001522545.3 of Parus major. NCBI lineage: Eukaryota > Metazoa > Chordata > Aves > Passeriformes > Paridae > Parus > Parus major. Next base: position 55,764,499 of record NC_031771.1, read on the forward strand.
CTAGCACATTCACTGGGACTGCACATTTGTTAGCACAAATTCCCCAAAACACCGTATGTTTTTATTTTGAAGCATGACATTTGTGATGAGCTAGTTAATACATTCTTGCAAGTAACATATGTAAACAGTCAGTACAATACAAATACCACATGGATAATATTAAAATAAAAGATACAGTTTCAAATGTCTGCAATGATCATAAATTAAACACTCTCATTATGTTTCAAAAGCAGAGAGGCAAAATTCAGAGAGACATTAAACTGTCTCCCAAATGGCTATTTCATGAATCTAAATTAAAAATTTAGGAACTCAAACCACTTCCTCAACTACTGTCCAACCCTTCAGTTTCCATCAGTAAATTTCCCATGCACCAAAATGTCTGGTTACGGCAATCATATTTCTACACTGAAATCAATCTTGAACTTAAATTTATTTGTATGATCTGTGTATCTCTTCTTCTATCCAGAGCAAATACTTGACAATGAAGGGCAAGAGTGACTTACAGTTTTCCTCCAAGCTATCCGATGAGGAGGAAAATATGTACGAGACTGTAAGTTCTTCAATGCTGGAGGCCATGGATTCTTTGAGAATCCTCCCTGCCAAACCTCTACAAGAATCTGAATATGCAGGTAACATTTTCTGTCTGTGGAAACTGAGCAAAACCTAGAATTATATAGGAACATTACAGACTTGGAATTTTCAGTCCAGATGTTTGGTTTTTTTAATTAAATGGTTCAACTGGCAAATAACACTGGTAGGCAAAAACATAGAAGAGCTTTGTCTCCTTCTTTGTATTCAACAGTTACCCTGATTTTCATTAAATTATACTAAATTAATAAGTACACACTACTTTTTAATTTTAGTATTACCTTCATGGGATAAATTCTATTATCCCATTCCACATGGAATGTGCAAAATCTGGCTGATCAAACCCACGGCCATTTCAGAAAATCTCACTGCTATTTAAGCCTAGAAACCTTTAAGATGGGAAACATATTAAAGAACACACTAAAGTTTCCTCCAGATGATAATGTAATATTCTTTCTAAAGGTGTTCTCTGATGCTTTAAATAGCAGTAATAAGCAATTACTTTGAGTGTATTTCTCAAGCATTCTTAACCTTGTAAGGTAGCTGCATTAATCACCTTTTGGTTTACTAAAGCTATTCTAAGTAACATTTAATGTCTAAACATACAGAGCCAATTAATATCCCATTTATGGAAGTGAAATGTCATCCTAGCTGTGCACTGCTCCAACCCAACATAAACAGTCTAGAGGTTTTAAATAGTTAAAAAAACGGGGGGGAATCCTAGTTGAGAAAGGCTGGAAACTATAAACCTGCTAGCTCGCTCCAGTTCACATCAAAGTCAGCAATGACATTTTGCTACTCATTTTTTGTGGAAATTTGTTTGATGTCTAAACAAATAGATGGATTTTGAAGTGAGTAAATTTATCAGTGTGTGAAAGGATCACAATCAGTCTGAACAACCAGATATTTACATTATGTTCCAAAACTAATTTGTCCATTTTATTTGGAAACCTGAAGTGAATTCCAAATACAGTTTTTATCTTAGTAGGAAAAACTTTCATTTAGCAGTCAGCATCTCTTGTTGCTCATGTAAGATTGTCCTGAAATAGCCAAAAGTCTTAGTTTTTGTTTTGTGATTTCAGGTAAAACACAATAAACAAAAACCTGTTTTTTGTCTGTGTATTATGCCCAATAACTATAATGTGAAAAGATACAAGAGCGAGGAAAGGACTGAAAATGTATTTCAGAAGGGTAAAATTCAATGCTATCATCTTTAACATCTTTTCCAGATAAATACAGTCAAAATGCCCTTGAGATGTAAAATTAATGACTGAAAGACATGTTAGTATACAACATGAACACTTCTTTTTGTTGTCCAGGAACACAGTTTTTATTAAAAGCTAAAGTAAAAATTAAAATACTACCTAGAGAATAAAACCCCTACAACAGTCACAAAACCAGGACAATACGACAGCATTGCCAAGAGTAAAGGTTCACATGAAACACAAATTCAGTAATCTAACCACAATTAAGGTCAAATATCTGCCTTAACTGTTTACCAGCTTGTGAAGGTTCTTATTTATAACCACAGTGGGGAGGTTAACCATAAGGGTACTACCAGGGTCATACTTATGTCCTCAATACAGCTGCTAAAAGGGTTTTAAAGTCCGAGGGGAAAAAAAGAAAAAAAAATTTCAATGAAAATGGCGAGACCTGACCTGAAAAACACATTTTGAACATTAAGACCCCCTCCTTTTTCAAACATCATATTACTGAATTACTCAGGTTTGATTTCTCTTCCTCTTTTGCAGACAAACGTTGCTTAAGGCCTTCAGGTACCACTTCCCCAGCGAGCGAGCACCCATCTCAGCCCCTTCAACACTCAGCTGTAAGTAAAGATACTAAACTGTATTCACAACTGATTTCCCTTTTCTGTAATACCCCCAAAGTGCAGGCTATTTAAAATCTTAGCCACATCACTGGCCCAAGTTCCTGTGAGCTGTTCCTGTTTCACTTTGCACGATGCCCTTGCCTCTTGCTTTCCCTTGGGTCTCAGAGGCATCCCAGCCAGGAGCAGTGCCCCTTCTACTGGCCATAGCTACAGGAATGATGACTAACATCACATCTTTATTCTGGTTTATTAACAGATTTGCACACTTGATCCGGAGGGGAGAACAGTGCCAAATGTAAGAGGTATAATAAAAAAGCCAAACAAACCTACCCATTTCTGCAAACAGAAATAGCAATTGTTACTTCCACATTTACCTTCTGTACTTAGGCAGAGATCATATGTGATATAACAGACACAGTTTTCAAAACAGCAGCTGCTTTCCAAAGCAATCATCCTGCAAATTTTGCAATTTTTTCAAATTTTTGCAACTCTTTCAACTATCAAACACTGAAGTAATTATTTACAGAAGGAGACATATTTTATCTCAGGAGTTCCTGTTCCTACAGGGGGAGGAAAAAACCTCTTCAGTTTAAAAATCAGATTTTCCTTTTCACCATATTGTAAGGACAAAAGGGGCAGGGAGAAGCCAATGTCCCCTGAACATTTCCACCAAAAGTCTACAAAAACCTGTTGTGCTTTACTTCTCACAGTGTACTTCTTTTTCACTCCCTATCCTTCTCTGTTTTTTTTCCATGAATATATTGTAAAACATAATCTAATAACTATTTTTAACTAGTAATACCAACTTCAGCAATTCCCAATAAGGACTTACATCCTAGGGGGGTGACTATTAAAAGGGCTCTCTGACAATGTTCACCTACTCAGGATATGTTAATTGTGTGGTACATCACCTAGCATATTTTTTCCTCTGCTGCTTTACATTTAACCCTAAATTTACTTTAAATTAAAAATCCTTTAATTTTGAGTCCAAAATGTACCTTTAATTTTTGTTCTGTTTCTTGCGCTGAAATCAGAGACTATCTTATTGTTCAATAATCTAAGGAAGTGTCCAAATATTAAATCCTCTGATTGAGTTTTACTCCATTTTAAGATTGTTTTAAATCAGGTTTCTATACACTTTTTTATATTTAATTAACTTTGGATGTAGCAGTACATCATGAAGTCAGCTACTGAAGGATTAAATATCTGATTATCTTTGAAAAGAAATGGTATTTTTTATCTTACCATTTTCAAATCTTTGAACCATAAGGTAATGTGGTTAAATAGACTGCAACTGCCAAGCCAAGATAATGTGATCCTTTTGTGTTTGCTGTAACAGCTGATTTTTACGAAGTAGTATAATTTGATCAGCCAGAAAAATAACTCAAAGAATTCCATGCAAAACAGCATTTGCTTTTTATCCCCTCTTATTTCACACTGTAATGCAAAATGTAGAGAAATAATTCCTACAGATGATGAGGAAGTAAGCACTATACAGTTTGAAAATGAAAGTTTAGATTGATTCCTGTGATCAAATCCCCATGTAGCCTGGAAAAAAACTGAACTGAGAAAAATTAGAGTAAGCCAGCTTCAAAATCCACAGAAATCAGTAGGCAAGGACAGTTTGCCAGTTGATCTAAAGCTTTGAATTCCACCAGGACTTAGTAGGTTGGTTTTACATGTCTCCATGTGATGTGTGCTGATGTTAAGATGAACCATAGCCAGTGCAGGCAGGTAAATCAAACTCCAGTGTTTGAGAACACAACTGATATATATTTTTAGTACTTCCTGAGTGAATAGTGCTTATAGAGGACATTATTATTTTTAGATAATAGCCACACCGTTTCTAAATATATCCTAACATTTTTTCTCATGCCCAGTGTTATTAAGTAGCCTTGCCACAAGATGGCATGAATAGCACAGAAGACTTTTTTCAGCAGTATTTTCTAGAAATGTTAAACGTTTACAGTATCATTATTTTATTCAGAGCAATTTGCTATGGTTTAGATGAAGGAGAACTTGAGATCTGCTGCATGTCATTTGCATTAGTTAGGATTTCAGCACGTAGAACTTATGAAAATAATTTCAATATAGCAAAAATAAAGCAAGATTTTTTTTTATTAGTAAGATGGTAAATAGTAATAAAATCATAATAAAAATAGAATTAGTAAGATGTTAAATATTCAATCATATTTTGGTATTTTTGGAAAAAAATAGAACTGATTTCATTGGTTTTCAGTATTTTTTATAAATTTCTATATAAATATAAAAACAGACAAAAAATGTCTTCCTAACTCAATAAGCATATATATATATTTACAAAGTCTCTGAAAAATATTTAAATTTACAGTACCTGAATAAACATCACCCTCAAATGTTTCATTCTGAAAGCAAGAGCAGAGTTCTGGAGGTAGAGCCAGGGGAAGACAAGGAATGGAGTTGGACTGCCCATAATAATAACATCAGAATAAAGCTGTAACTTCATTTATGAATTATATGGGTAGCACTCTACTAAGAATTATTTGTAATTATTTTTAGGAGGAAGAATGAAAACACATGGATATCAGGTAAGCAGCATCTCTCATCAATTACAATTTTTACTGCCATTTAATAGATTTTTAAAAGCAGGCTGCCATTTTGCTAGCACTAGCTAAAGGAAAAGAGAACTCCTATGTGCAGTCCTACATTATCTCACTCACTTGTACTCACATGAGGATGTCTTCTATTCCTCAGTGATTTTAAAATGGCATGTTATAGCATGATGTTTTGTGCTGTAGAGCACATAAACCCTTTGACACTTAATCTAAATTCTTCACATTTCTCTCGAGTAAACCAAGGGGGGAAAAAAACGCTTACAGAGATTTTTGTTTCCTCTCTTTTCCAGGAGCCTACACCTCCCCCACGGTAAGATCACATCAGAGATCACTTACCTGAGGTCCCCAGGGAACCCAGTGCTAATGAATGCTCACATCCATCTGTGCTGCTCATGGTAATGAGGTGACTGGAAGTGAGCCAGCATCCTTCTACTGCTGGCTCTCCTTGGACTTACAGGTTCTGATATGGAATTAGGGAAAACAAAGCATGAGCTCTAAGTATTCATAGCAGGAGTTCAGGCCTGCATCTTCGAAACCGACTTGGCCGTGCCCATGGACAAGTCAAAAACACAGAAATATTGAATCTGGATCAACCCAGATATAAATTACTGGGGAAAAAAAAATATTCCACCAGTTTTATTGGTGCCTTAGGCTCTGTTCACTGTGATAATATTGACTTCATTCTCACTTACATCAATTTGCCAATACTTTTTGCTACACATATAAATCATGCATAGAAATCAACTGGCATATTTCCACTTACTCCCAACAGAAGATAGACCAAGATCTACTCCAAAAATGTATTTTTCTATAATATGTCCACAAATAAAAAATTAATTGCTTCTTGATTTGGTCAACCTCAAATAATAACTGCTATAATTTTAAAAAATCCTTTTTTTAGGATTTTTTAAGGTCATCTAGGAATGTCAAGTTTATTCCTCCATGCCTACACTGACTGATCTAAAAAATATAAAAAAATTTAAAATATGATTAGCATTACTTATTTAGATTTGATTCTAAAAAATATGAAATGGCATAAAAGGGCAGTAAAATTTTACAAATTCAAAACTGTAATGGTGCAGGAATAAGAACCTTCTCAATCCATTATTCTATAAAATTTCACTATTTGTTTGTTTGTATTATGGTGGCCAGAATGGTTCTTCATTCTCTCACTTGACTTAATTTGGGTATGTGCTGTGCAAACACACAAGGCTCCCTGCCCAGGAGCCCACCACTGCAGGCAGTTCTGCCAGGCACCTTGGATGCACCCACCTCCAGTTTTGTCCAGCCAAACCTCTCCAGTCACAGCTGGGCTGTGACTGCCCAGTCACAGAGCACAGGGCACGCCCACATCCCTCAGAAAACAGCAGGCCATGTTACCTGTGACTTTTCTGGGATGAAGAACATTTTCCTCTCTGTGTCTGAAACTGCAGTGTTCCCTGGCTGGACCATATACACAGCCATACCCACCTGGAAATACTCACACTGCAGAGCTGTACTTGGCACACACAAGCACCATTTAGTGGCACAAAACAGAGCGTAGTCACATCTTGCAAATGTAGAATATTATCCAATATTACTATTGCTGTTGAAGGGCCCTGAAGAGCTGGATCTGGCTCAGCACAAATACATTGAAATACTCTCAGAAAATTCCAGTCACTTACTTCTACAACTTGTACTTTAAAGTTCTTCACAATCCCTGCACATCCTTTATTCTCTATTAGCTCTTCAAGTTCTCCTTTTGACTTCTCTAGGCCTCTGAAGATGCTGCCAAAGCAGTATCAGCCCATTCCTCCAGAGCCAAGAATAAGCAGCCAGGTCTTTCACAAGAGGAACACACTCAGCCAAGATCCCACCTTTCCAACATCAGCAGAAGTCACAAGGTACAGTGCATTCCTCATCTTCGTTCCCTGAGAATCAAAACATTCTCCCTGCTCAAACCACAAAATTTTACCTCCATCACACCTCTGCTTTTACTTAAGAAAGTTATTCTTTAGACAGCTGTGAATAATTGAGAGAAGTGGTATTTAGTATAACGTGACACTGGCATTTTTTTAAAAAAAAAACCTGACAAAATAATGGTAAAGACATAAAGGAGTAGAAAAGTAGATAGAATTTTCACAAACACTTTAAGATTTATCCTATTTTTTTTAATAATATTTACAGGTCCTGCAATCACTTTTAAGTACAAAAATGCTATTTACTTAGCACAGTTAATGAATCAAGTGATGGGGAAATATACTCCACATCCCAAAGACATTACATCCAGCAAAAGAAATGACTCATCTGTAGGCAGAAGTCTGGCTTCAGCCCATGAGACCAATGGATTCAGGCTACAAATCACTTCCTGCCCTTTCCATTTTGCACTCCTCAGCCACACAAGGCCTGTGGCCATCCAGCATCCTGACATGGCAGTGAGGATGAGCCACCTGAAGCACAAACCACTTGTGCCCAGCTCTATGACCCTGCACAGGCTTACAGCACGTTAGGAGTGGTGGCTTTTTCCACACAACACGTGCCTGGCCAGGTGAGCACAAACACACTCTGCTCACTGCCACATATGTACATGTGCTCTTGCTGTCTGACCAAAATGCACATTCCTAACGGGCCACAGTGTTGGGCACATGCTGGGAAGAGGAATGACACAAATCCAGGGGACACAGGGTATGATGCTCAAATGACTCTTGACAAAAACCCATAGCAGCCAGAAGCTGTGTCCATCTTGTCCATCCTTCCTTAAATGATTTCAGTTTCAGCTCATCAGGGTGGAATTTTGCTTCATTTTACAGAGGTCACTTCAAATCCCTTGGGGGGAAAATAAGCTTACAAATCAAGCAGACAATCTTTTGCTAAGGTTAACTATATACTTAATGAGTGAGCTCTAATTGGTTGTTGGGGTGGGTTTTTTTCCTGAATGGTGCTTAAATTTTTTCATGGATTAGGTTCCAAAAGCTGATGGCTGCTAAGACATTTTATTAATATGAAGTAGCTTCATATTCAGATGCAAGACCTGACTGATCTCCTCCCTTGGCAGGGCAGCACAGATTGAAAGTTTTGTGAGAAATGTTATAATCTGTGTTGCCAGCAGATATCAGTATTCAGAGCACTTGGATTTAAAAAGTCCTATTGTAAAGCCAAATTCTGCAATATAAATACATGCCATGTCTATTGTACTAGGGGTTTTATCACTTGAGTAAGGCCGAAGTGGAACAGAATAAGACCACACAATATTTGGGAAAGGCACTTGACAAATTTCCCACAAGCACTTCACTCAAAATATTTCTTACCCATCCTCAGTCCAGTTACAGCTTTGTAAGGAGAAAACATACATATGAGCTGCAGAGGGAAGGAGTACAGCACTACAGCTTACAGTCCTTTGCTAGACTGTAAGCAAAGCTGTCCAACCACAGATGTGATTTAGGAATGCAAGTCCTGTTTTCCAACAAAATTTGGAAGACTTACAAAATTTAACACATCATTATTTATACACTCTAAAAAATATCTTCATAAAAAAATAGGCAAGTGCAGGGTCTTGGAATGTATCTTAGAAGCTCTGGTATGATTGAAATTTTTATATGCCCGTGGTAAGGAGGCCATCAAGGGCCTTGGAGGTGGAGGCCAGCCCTGCAAACACATCTTTAATGTCACAGAACTTTACCACACACCCAATGTCCTGAATATGGGCTTTCACACATAAAGTAATGGCCCTGCAGACCAAGCTAACAAATTGAAGAAACTAACACAAAAACAACTATCCAAACCAAAACAGTTCCTCTCCTTTCTCCTAGCCTTCTTGAATAATACAGATAATTCCCAAATTTCTTGCTTCAGGTCTCCCTGCTGATCAATGCTTTCAACACAGGCACGAAGAAGAGAGCCCTTGTCACCATTGAAAAATAGCTCCCAGGGTTTCCTGTACCAGATCTTCCTTTTGTCTTCTGACTGATTGAGCAAAACATCTCACTGCCATATTTATTCAATCCAGGAGACAGGCTAAAAAGGAACTAAATTTCAGTGCCTTCCAAAAATTACCAGAAGCTTATTCACACCTTACGCAGCTAAATAGCTTGTAAAATCTGGTCCTCTGTCTCTTTTATTAGGAGATACACACTGCTAAAAAGTGTAAGCTTTCATCATAACCAAAACATCTAATGGAAGACATCAGTGTTTGTCCATATTTTTTTGCAGGGAGATTATTTCCTTCCAGGGAAAGGATGATACTGCTGTCAATCAGGCATATCAGGAGAAAGCAGAAAAATACTTTAACACCTACTTAATCAGGTCTATGAGGAACATTTTCTACTCCTCTTTCCCTGGTTTGCACCTCTTTTCCTCTCAGCTCCATGAGTGTTTCATTTTTTAAGTTCTTCAGTCTTCAAGGAACTTACTTCCATTTATGGCTGACTCTAAAGTGTGTAATAAGACCTTTTGGCATGAGATGAAAAGTGCTGAAGTTGATGCTCCTCTTTTTCCCCAGTGTAAATCCTTAACAAAGTTGTATTATACCATACTGAATTCAGTGGACACTATTCTTTTTTTTAAGGAAGTCCAAGACAGTTCTCCTGAAAATAATTCATATAAAAAAATAACCAGCCTCTGAACTTCTACAGCAGTAACAAAATCCTTCCCTTGTAAAGGGCTGTTAGTTTTCAGTGATGATGTAATCATCATCATGTACCCAAAGTGATTTTTTTTATCATACTTAAATGTTTTGTATATTATTCTTTCTTTTCCAGACACTCATCTGTTAAGGAATCAAATAAAGTAAGTATTCATTTTGTGTATGTATTAGGACCATAAAAGCCAAACACATTCCACAGCTACACAGCCTCTCTTGTAATAGTATTTTAGCCTATCAAGTTAAAAAAAACTATGAGTCATATTAGCGTTGTGTCACAGAAGTATCCATCTTTAATGTGTGTTGCAGTTTCAATACTGCTACTTCCTGAATGGGCTAAGTTTCTGAATTTGTTTGAATAAATAAAAACATAAAAACATAGTGCAAAGCTACCTATCCAACCTTCCACATAAAACATCTCTCCTAAGTGCCTGATGTGCATGCCTGTGAAGAGCGAGCAGCAGGAGACACTCTCTTTCAGACAGATGCCACAAACTTTTTACAAGCAGCAAACTGAAATGATAAGGTCAATGGAGCAGTGTAATAGCATGAATGTAATATAAATAGTTCAAATACAAGATGAGCCATTTCAACATGAAACATTTTAAATATGATACATTTTAAATCCAGTTTTAACAGTGCCTGCTATCTCCCAGCTCCCTTTTGCCTCTCCTTCCCCAATCACTCTCTACTCAGACCAATGAAGCAAAGCAGAGGAAATGGTTAAAGGAAGTTTAGTTATGATAAGTGGTTTCCTATAAAACTTAAGATAGTCCCTACAATCATGCAGAGTGTTAAGGGATATTTGTAAAATTTGGAAAGAGGCTATAATTTATAACATTTTGAACTTCTTACTGAATGTTTTACTTCATTCACTAATGTGTTCCTACTGAATTGGTTTTAATTTTTTTTCTCATTAAAGGGAACAGAAGAAAGGAATCTATACTAGTTAATCCCAACTTTACTTCCACAGCAAGCTGTAGGACAATCTACAGACTTGTCTAACTTCTAAATCCATTGAGTTTTCCTTCTCCAGTTCTGACTGGGAGACTGCTCCAAACCTCACTCCTCTTGGTTAGATGCTTCTTTAATTTGAAAGATGGTGACAAAAACATGGTTTGATAGCAATATTGTAATCAACACTTAATGCTTAAAAAAAATGATATATTGGCAAGAAAGACAATATTTAAAAAAAAAACCAACCTTTTGCCTTGGATACTGATTCATTACAAACCAAAAATGAAAACACTCCCAAGAAAAATAAATATCTTACAGATGTAATTAATATTTCTGGCTGGACACTGTACAGCTGCACAAATACTTCAGCTCTTAACAGGCTCTTAGTTTGGCTACATCTTAGGGAGAAATACTGTGTGTCTCATGACATGGAAAAGATAAAATTTAATTTTGATCATTTCCCATTCATATGGATATGAAGGCCTCCTGGAGGAAGAGAAGACAGAGTGTGCCCTTGTCAGGGCTTCAGACACCAAAGAGTAGATCAATAGGTTTGAGAGGAGGACTGCCCTTCACCATAACCCAGACACACTGCAGGAGAGGAGCCTCTTGAAATTGGAAAGAACAAAGGCAAAATGCTACCCAAGAATGAACTAAACCCTCTGATCAGCTTAGAAGGGCCTGGGGACCAAAGGCTGAACATGAGCCACTGGTGTACCCTTGATAGCCATAAAGGCCAACAGCGTATCAAGCTGTGTCAACAGCAGCATTGCCAAGAGATCAAGGGAAGGGACTATTCCCTTTTCCTCATCACTCATAAGGACTATTCCCTTTTCCTCATCACTCACTGGACAACACCGGAGTACTGCTGAAGGCTGAAGCTGACAGAGCAGAGAGGGTCACCAGGACAGCCATGACACGCAGTACCTGCCCTGTGAAATGAGTCTGGTGGGATGAGATCCCTTTGCCTAGAGAGGGGACAGCCTGGGGGAACCCAACAGCTGCCAGTCAGTGTCTGAGAGATGTCTGTCAAAAAGGCAGAGCATGGTGCTTTACAGAGTGCACAGTGGAAGTACAAGAGACAACAATCTAGAAATTATGAAGATTCTAATCAGAAATAGGGAAGTAAAATTAATTATGAGTGTCCTGAAAGAGTTTTCCCAGAGAGGCTGTGAAATGTGCATTCTGAGAGGTTTGCAAGGCCCAGCCAGTTAAAGCCCTGAGACCCCAGGTCTCATCTCACAGCTCTCCATGCTTTAAGCAGGAGCTTGGGCTAGGACCTGCCTAGGTCTTGTCCAGCCTGAATAAGACTTGAAATTCCTAGGTAAACATTATTGGAGAAGTAACTAATAAGGCAGGCTCAAAACGCAACATCTACAAAGAATAAACTATTTTTCTCTTTAATGTTTTTGAGTTATAGTCTTAAGACGCATCAAATTAACAAACAAAATAATTGATATTCCCATCATTTTGATCTGTGAATCAAAATAATTCAGAAATATAGTGAAAGTTTAGGAGTCAAACTCTGATATTTAGAAACCTATCATTCTTATTTTTAACATAATATCTTGGATTAAGACTCTCCACACAGTGATTTTGAATGAAATATCTGCCGAGACAGTAAAAAAAATTGCATTGTCAGTTAAGAAGCCTGAAAGTAAGTGACTGATTTTAATCTTTGAATAGTGTCTCTCCAGTTAACCATAATCAATCTTGATTTAATACAAGATCAAGAAAGGAAAATTATATTGTAAGTTAAGCAGATACACAATAGTTATATGAAATGGTGATCTTTGCAGTAAACCACGTGTTCAGTTACACCTCTATGAAGTTCAATTCTCATTGCTGCTTGGTATCAATATTCAGTCCAGGTTTTTGACAAAGTGATCAGGTAATGATTGAATAAATTATTTTAAAACTGGTGGATAATTGGGTCTGTTTGAGTAAATTCAAGTTATGAATCCAAAGAAAAATATTTACTATGCTATCATTTTATTATAGGCACCTGGAAGAGAGCAAGGTCAGTATTTAATAATATAATAATTTGTCATCTTTCCTTTATATTCCAAAACTAAATATTCTACCATTAAAATTCTAACTGAAAAAAGAGACATCCCCTAAGTATACATCTGCTGAGAACAGAGAGTTCAAGAGACCTCAACAGTTGCTGATGAGCAGCAGAAAAAAGGAAACTTAACTTGGCCTTAGCTGCAGCTATTTGGGGAGGCACGGTATCACATTTGCCCTAAGCAAATGTCCTCAGGTTTTGGGGAACATAAGAGTGCTGGTGCCTAAAAAACCAAGAGAAGGATGTCCAAAAGAGATCTGCACAGAGGATATCACTTCTCTCAATCTTGCTGTTCTACCATTATTTGACGGTGAGAATTTTGAAATAATGTTTTTGAAAATCTTTAGGCTTTTAAAGCTAAAAAAAAATTAAAAAAAAAAATTGAAACCTCCAAAGTTTTAAAAACATGTCAGTTCTTTAGATGTACATACAGCTTTGAAAAAATGGCTTAAACCACTCACTGTGTCCACATGCACAAAGGTCCATGACAAACAACATTACTCCAAAATGCTTTGAAGATAGATACAGGGTACATGGCTTTCATGCTGTTTACACTTTGTGTTAATAAGTTCATAATTTCCTCTGGCGTTTCCTTTTGTGGATTAAGGCACCATTTCCTGATTTTCAGCAAGAAATAGAATTGACTGCATTAATAAAATCAATGCCTATCCTGTCCTATAAAAAGGATTTATGAACTCTCCACATACTTCTACTTCAACATTCCACATGATTTACTATTATGTTAAGCCATATTTGGCATCAGCAAACCCTGTAATGTCCCCCATGTAACATTCAGTACTAGCCCAAATGTTTCCCACTGAAACCATTAGCTGACTCATTCAAGCCAGACTGATTACAGCCCTTTAAGGTTTTCTATTGAATTGCTTCACCCTCGTGTATGAATTTACTTAATTTATTTCACAGTAGTTCCTTGATGCTGTCAGTTACACAAAAGAAGAAATATTAAGTTCTTATCCTTTTTACTAATAGTTACAAGTTTGGGGAAGAAACCTGAAGTATCTTTTCAAGCACAACAGCGTCCTCCTGAAGCCAGGTAGGAAAAAAATTCCATGAGTTTGTACTGGATGCTTCAAGGACTAAACATTCTGCCCTAAAAAATTATACCTCACTATGCAATAACAGCAAGATGATACCACTTTCTGATGCCATGCAGTGATATATTATGTTTTTCCCTGATGTATGACAAGAACCATCTTTGGGAATTGCTTTCAAGCTATTGTAATTGCACAGCCAATTTTTATCCTTAATAGCATGCTGCTGTATTACATTTCTGCTGCTATTTCTGTGATAGGGTGTTAAATATATTGCATGAAGAAGCTCTGCTATCTCCAGCTCCAGCATTTCCTCCCCCCCTCATTTTCTATTTTTATTTACAAAGGAAATACACCTGGCTTTCCAAAGGCTGATCATTCTTCCATAGAAATCTTCTGTAGTTAGACCTACTTTGTTTTTCTAACCTATACAAATCTTTCCTTTCTAAATGTCTGTAATATCTTTTCTCCTGAAACATGCAACAAAACCCCAAAAGTATAGGAGACAGCACAGTAAGTATATGAATAATTTAACATCTTTCCTAGACAAATACAGAATCTCTCATGTAGCACTGTTTCTAACAATGGCATTTCTCTGGGATAAAATTATTGTATGGAGTGAATATGACCATATAAGTGACCCCTAGTATTCTGTTTCTTCTTATGCTTCTGTTATGTGAAGTTATTTGGTCAATATTCCTCCCAGTATAAAAAAACAAAATAATAACTGGCCACTCAGGAGCAGTCTAGAAAATCAGAACAGGCAAGGAAGAACTGCTCCCTGGGTCTTCCTATGGAGGCACTGGGAACATCAGCTGAAATCAGCAGTGAACAAAAGCAAACTGTGCTTCACTGCACATGCAGTTAAAACGTGCAACTCTTATGGAGGGTAAAAAAACCAAAACTCTGTGCAACTTTAAAAAGTGGCTCATGAAAAAAAGGGAAATCTGTCAAAAGATGCTAAATACAAAAATACCCTCCAAAGCCTGGCCCAAAGCTGCCATCAGTAAGAGGAAGGGGTATTCTGGGGAAGAACAGCTATGCATTTCTCTCTAATTTGACTCTTACACTGCCACCAGAAGAAATATTTTTCTGACATTACTTTTATTCATTGCTTTTTCCTAGCCCTCAATGTACACGGAGCTCTAAAAACATCTGCAAATCAGGTAAGAACCAGAGATTGCTCTGAAAGCCAAACTAAACATGGAAAAATATGAGTAAGAGAGAGATTCAGGTTGCTATGCTTGTATGTCTGCACTGAGGATTTTCAATGCACTTCCTACTGTCCTTGACTACATAGCACACTTTTACTCTGCTGTCACTGCCTCTGCAAATGCCCTTTTTATCAAGGAAACAAACCCCTAAGCTGTGCCAAGAACCCATGAGTGTGCAACACGAACTTATGGCAAACACAAATACCACCAGGAACAACATATGGACTGCATGTTTTGTTCAGATCAAGTAGGATTCAAATTAACTTTGGTCACTGCCAGACTAACCAAGCCCACCTCCCCCAGCTTTGCTTCACAGGCCCCAGCTCTCAGATTTTGGTGGGTTCCCTCCAGTGAGCCACTTCCTTCTTGTGCTGGGTGCAATTCCACACATTCTCCCTCTGGATTCCTACTAAAAATCCTTCTTTACATAATCCATAAAGCTCATCTAGGTCTCTGTTTGCTGCTACCACTTCAGACTTTTCTTATCATCCCTACCAGGGGTTCTGCTCCTTCAGGCTCTCTCTCTGGGAGAGCAGAGAATCCTTTTTCTTCTGTCAATTCCTTGCCCTCCTGAAGCAAGGGAGAGAATAAATATTGAGCCTTCCTCCTGCTACCCTTTAATTGCCTTTAAAGTCTGTATTTGGCTTAAAAATACTTTAAGAACAAATTTCATTTTATTAAATCTAATTTCTTGACATGCTGTTGTTAGCTCCACCTCAGCCAGACTTGGTACATAAGCACTGCAAGAGAATTTTACCTTTCTTGTCCCACACCTTAAAGACACACCAGGAAGAAAAAATCTGCAAAACATACACAGCACAGATCATTAAGCAACTATGGTACTAGCAGTGAGGTCTCTTTAAAAAAAAATAACTCTGGGGATAGCCACTAAAAATGCATTGTGAACAAAAATGCTAAAATCATGATCCAATAAGCCGAACGGGAAAAAAATTACACATTTTGACAAGTTAAAGTGATTGCAGAAACAAAAGGTTGATGTCTGGTGCCAGCCCTTTGAACAGTGATTTCATTACTGAATAGACTGACTGCCTGCTGAAGATCATGGCTCTTTGTCTACTGCTATCAGTGGATCTTGTTTTAAAAACAAAAGTAATGCAGTTATAAATCAGAACATGGTACATATATGAATGGAACAATGAAAACCGCTGCCCCTCTGTAAAAGAGTCTTCCTAGTAAAATTTAATATGCTACATACCGGCATAAAAATAATAAACTGACAAAGCAGGAACAGATAAAGCAATAAAAATACCACCCTTACAAACAGCACTGTCTCTGGTGACAATAACCTGAAGGAAAAGATGGAAGCCATTGATAACCACATTTTTCTCATTTACTTTTAAAATGGACACTGGATCATTTCTCCCACGAGCATTGCATGAAACACACAAAACTGTTTTCTGTTACACAGCAGGATATGGTGGTTTTTATCTTCAATTAACAATTTTTCCCCATGTCATATATCTGAAAATTACATTTGATCTTTACACTGAAAAGGAAGCCCTTGCTCTTCTCAGGCTGTTTCTGCTGCATCCTCAGTCAGCCCAAGCCTCCCATATTACATGACTTCTTGTGTTCCTGACCCAAGCCCTGCACTCCCTTAGCTCCACAGAGACCTGCAGAGCTGGGTCTAGCTGGTAAAGGGCAGCCCTAAACCCCAGCCAGCAGGGAGAATAATGACAGAATCACATTTACTTTGGGAGAAGGATTTCAGCTATTCCAGGCCCCTGCCAGCAGCACTGTATGGAGCAGGCACACACAGCCAAAGACCAACACCTCCTCCTTAATGCAAGAGCAGCCTCACCCCTTGCTCCTGAGTCTGTTAACTGAAACAAGTCACAGAGCAGACTGAAATTCTCCAGCATGGAAGAACTTCTGAATCATCTGAGGTTTCAAAAGCTTGGTAGAAACACTGCTAGTTGGCAATGGAATAATGAGGAGCTTTAATGGGATCCAACATAACAGCAACTGGGATCCAACACAAATAAAAGGGACTCAAAAGGTGAAAGTAGAAGAGAATGAACCATTATCCTTGTTCCATATTTAGTATTTTATTTAGCATTTGCTGTTTTATTAACAGTTTATTATTTTGCTATGTGCACAACAGCCTGTCAGATTGAAGTCAATTAAAAAGCATCAGGAAACTAATGTGGTAAATCTCTGGGGGCATTCATCTGAAATCACTGATGCTGCATTAGCACAAGACCGCTTGTAATTGGAAGCTCTGAATTTTAAAGGTTAATATCACAATGCTCTAAAAGTACTATTCTCAAAATTACTAAGTAAAATATAGTGTAAAATTAAATTAGAACTTTTAAGAATGCAACTCTTTTCCTTCTGAATTTACTTTTACAGGTTCCACATTAAGTGTAGAGGAAAGTTTGAAAGTGAGGAAGCCACTACCTCCTACATCGTATGCAGCATGCAAAAATAAACCAAAACATCTGCTCATAAAACAGGAAATGCAATCTCTTACCCAACCCACTGAAAAGGTAAAGACCAACTTTGCTACATAAAAAGACAAGCTTTATTCCAATATGAGCTCTTGAAACCATGGATAAGAATTTAAATGTTTGATTTGATTAACACTTCCTAACCGGACTTCTCAATATACATGCATTACCACTATATGCTATGCTGAATGTGCTTTTAAGGCAGATTAGATACAATCTGGTTTTGCTTCTGCCAGTTGTTGTTAATTTTTACACACTGATTATGTTATCTTAAAATTAAGGATTTAAACAAATGTGAATGGTATGTTGGAGAATATGATCGCCACAAAGCAGAGAAGATACTGTTACAGAAAAACATTGTAAGTACCATTTATCTCAAAACCTGGGATATGAACTCCTGGGGGGAAAATTTCTGTAAGCTGTCCACAATGGCTTACAAGTTTTGTTGTGAACTAACCATACAACCCATAATTTAAATCTGTATCAACAGGATGAGACATTCTTGGTTAGAGATTGTTCAAAGAAATCAAAGGCTGAACCGTACGTTTTGGTTGTTTATTATGGAAGAAGAGTATACAACATTAAAGTACGTTTTCTGGAAGAAAGCCAACAGTACGCATTGGGAACAGGGCTCAGAGGAGAGTGTGTAAGTAAAACCCCATCTGCTCTTACAGCCTGTAGCTTTTATGTTGGACTTCACGGGTTCTTAATACTAAATACTGGCTACAAACTCTGCCACATAACAAACTTGTTGTTTTATTAAAGTTTCTTTCACAATACCCTAATTTTAAGTATGTCTCAAGTTTCAAGCAGCTTCAACATAATAACTTAAGACCAAATTTTGCATACCATGCCCAAATTCAGATTTAAATCAATGCAAAAATTTCCTAAGTACTTACAATACTTCTATCTACTCTAAGTAGCACCTCCAAAGTAAAAAGGAAAGAGAAGTTCTACTTTTTCTGGTATAAATATTATCTTAGCATATTTTTAAACTTGTGATAGTTTAAGCAGGAATTTTCAAATATATACAGCTCCACATATCTGACAGCAGGACCTGGTGCTTTGAAGCAATAGGACATTTGTCATGGATATTCAGAAGCAATTAAATCATGTGGGTACCCAGCAATCAGTTTCTCAGATATGGTAAATTTCAATTAGAAAATCCCTTTAGACAAGCAATGATTCTTTATATAATTACATTCAATTATAGTCATGATAAGAGTCTAATTCTTATTCTACATATACGGTTAAATAATAAACGCTGTATCTGCAAGTCTTTCACACAAGAAAAAATAAAACATTAAAACTGAAAGTCAACTCTATAAAAATGTGATACTTTCAAAACAAAACTAAGAAAAACTAAAAACAAAACTAAACAAAAAAGAATTAAAAAATAAAAACACAACATAAAGAATGCTCAGTTGCAGAGCAAAAATGCAAAGCAACAAACTCCTATGGGTTATTAGCTATGCAAATCACTGACAAAAATCCAACTTAGGAGAAGCTGCAAAGATTCTGTTATAAATGAAATGCAGCCAAATTTATCAATAAGAATTTTATTGAAAAATTTTCAAAATTGAGTTATGGAAACAACCACAATCATTGTCAGTGTCAAGCCCAGGAACAACGCTGGGTGAACTCTGAATCAGCCTCTGTTGCACTGAGTCTCCCAAGTTCACAAACTGTCTTTAGGAGAGCTGAGTTTTATAGAGTTTTCTCAGCTTGAGGCTATGCAGTTACTGCTGATGAGTTTTCTGAGAAGGACATGGAGTTTGAGCGGGTTTTTTCAGGAAGCAGGCTTTGAGATGTACAATCGTGGTGAGTTTTTCTCAGGAGAGGGAGTCTGAGTAATTTTTCTGGAAACCCACATTGAGGTGCATGGTTTTGGAGAATCAGATCAGGTCAGTATCAGGCATTAATCACTGGGTCTCAGAGTGCTTATCTTGCTTGGGTGGACCCACCTCTTCTCAGTGTTACCTTAATTGCTGGGTCATCCTCTCACAAATTCCTGGTTTTCCAGCAGCTGCTTTTGCAATCTCAAGCTGCTTGTGTTTTTTTACATAAAACATGTTTTTATACTTGATTTTATGTGTACAATAAAACACGATTTATACCAACATATATTACAATTCTGTAGCAGAATCTTCAATTATATCCTTTTTATGTACTTCAATTCTTTGCAGAACTTACCTTTTGTATAGACAGACTTTAAAAAGCCTGAAATCAAAATGATGCAAGTTGATTTATGGCATTTGATGGGTCCAAAATTTATATTAGAATTTTTATTAGAAAACATGGAATAGGATTCATGAGCTTTCACAAGAGGAACAAGGCTTACTGGCAAGTTGTTCTTCAAGGACATTGGTTTTTCTCACACAAAGGGTGGGGGGGAAAAAAATCCTTCATTATGCAAGCAGAATGAAACAGTTTGGAAGCTAAATGGTTGCACACACCAAGAACTATACTGCAGGTATTGGTGCTGCTGTAGTGACCATCAGTTTTCTGTAAAGCACTGGCTGCATTTCTGTACTGCAACTCCCAGATGATTTCCTGGAATTTTAGTATGACTTAGGAGAAAGCAAGTTTAGTTTTCCATAGTTCTGACATTGTTTAGTCTTCCTGTAATGGCTCTAATACAAACAAGCTCAGAACAGAAACAATGAGAGAAATAAGACATGCTACAGCATAATGGAGTATGTGTGTATTCTCACAAGAAAATAAAGACATAGAACTAAATTTTCATTACATTAACAGCTTTAACAACTAAGGTAACTGGAAAATCACTTGAACAGTACATGAACAATTTTCACTGAACTGAAAGGAAGAACACAATCCCTCCCATCTCAGGAAATACCAAAATATATGACTTTGTTGTTTGTTCCAACTTCTGCACAGACAGTACATATCTTAAACAGTGGGTCTGGACTGACAAGTCAAATTGCAAAGTACAACTCCAAAATAAGGATTCCAAGCATCTAGTTAACAACACAGAGTGAATCCAAGACTTGGCTCTACCAGGCCAAATCTGTAATCATGACTGCCAACCTTATGCCTTCTTCTTTGAGAATTCCTTCTCTTTAACTCAAATCTTCCAAATCAAGCACAACAGAAAAAAAACCAGAATTTCTTTGCTGGTCAATTAAGTGTCGTGCCAGGGAATCACAATCATGGCAATCTTCCACTCCTATGCATTACTCTCAGCAGCAGACATGAAAATAGAACTGGGCACAAAGAACATATGCAGTAATGAACAATCAGTGGCATCAACATTGCTCAGAAGAGCTCAGGTAGTCTCAAAAGGTTCCCCAAAAAGGCTCTTTCTTGAAAACTGTCACCTCAATTTTTGCAGCTCATCTAAGGGGTTTTTTTTGAAAGAAAGTGAAAATACTTTGTAAGGCTGTGAAATATTAGCAAATTGCTTCCTTTAATTTTTTAGTACCCATTAAAAAGCCTTCCAGAGCACTCTGCTTTGTCCCTCTGTAGGGATACCCTTTGTTTCACCACATCTTGCAGTGCAGCCACACCTAGCTGCTCTATCTACATTAGCTGAATATTCCCTCTTCACCAGCCAAACAGAAAGAAACCTAAACACCAAGGAATACGTGCAGACCTATTACATTTTTCCCCAGACAGTGATTTTATTCAGAGGTTTGGTCTAAACAGATTTTCTGCAGTGTGTTTTCACTTTTGAATTAGTCTATTTTCATCCATTAAAAACACATTTTTCCTTACACATAATTATTCAAAGTTTTTCCTATCTTATTGCAACCTTTGATTTTTACTATACAGCCTACAAGTTGTTAACATACTGTATCATCAAATAATGTTTTAAATTAAGTTATTTTTTAAAATGCCATTTAACTCTCATGAGTGCTTTTATCATTAGTTCCCATGTAGCCCTATAAGGTCATAAGCGGGGGAAAAAAGAGGATGATGATCAGATTTTTATGGTAAAAGTAACTGAAGTTCCACGCAGCTAAATTAGTATCAAACTCTAATATAATAAAAAGAAAGGTAAAAAATAAGATCACTTACTCTCTTAGTGGAGGTACATCTTTTGCTAGCTATTTAGCCACAGATGTTCACACCTACATACATACTTGATATACCAAACTGACCTTTCTAAAGGCAAAATTACATAAAGCTATAAAGATCAGATCCTCAAATGACGCATACATAGAATTTAGCTATCTACTTTCAAGACTGGTACTCTGAGCACCTTTTACTTGGCTGTTGCCTTCCTCTACTTGACAATTTCACTGTTAAAGATCCAGAGATCCCTGTAACACTGGCTTTTTTCATAACTCTTTTGAAAATTATTAAATACAAACCTTGCCCATATTTAAAGCTGATCATGATATGAAATTTATGTATTATTATCTCTTTCTCAAAACTAGATCTGCCACATGCAAAATACATGGTTTTAGCACATCTGTAGCATCAGTCTCAACTCCCAATGCAGTGAAAAATGTGTAAAAATGAAAAGCAGAAGTAGGCTCCTCTTCAGCTTGGTACCTGCTTTACAAAGAAGTTTTGAGCAAAGCCTGATGTGTATCTCTGGATCTCCCTCTTCCAGCCACAGATAATCCATCCTCACCAGTGCATTTGCAGCTACTTTTCATCTTCAAACTATCAGTCATAGCAGTAACACCATTTCACTCGATTCACTTCCATGTGATCCAAAAAGATCAGCTCCACCTACCTTTAGCAGCCACCAAACTGGCCTGGCCAGTCCAAGCAGGTTCGGGAGCACTTCCACAATGCCTCAATGCCTCCCACTGACAGGGGTATTACTGCCAGGAAAAGAGGCACAACAAACAGCCAGTACCTTCAACTGAGAGATGTTTACAAGACAAGTATCTTGTCCACAGCCTAAATGACAGCTCAGGGATGAATGGGCTCATTCAGGATATGCAACACAGCCTAGAGTTATACCAGCTTCCCAACACAATTCAGAACTACACCTTTCATGAGCAACCCTTGAGACCCTATTCCCATCTCCCCTGAACAGTCTGGAGACCTGCAGATAGGAAATTCCTACAACAGCAAAGATGGGCTGAGTATCTTCACACAGTGAAGGGAAACAAGTCAAATACTGAATTTTCTTCATCTTTACGTCTTTAGGTGTCTTTATACCTCTTTACAAAATATGGAGATCCATTAAAAGAGCCAAGGACATAAAATTCTGAGACATTTTTCACCCATTACCAAAGAGCTACATAAAAAAGGAAGAACATGGCGTTAACCTAGTGAAGCCTAATTAAACTTCCAAAGCAGATGAACAATTATAGTACACCTTTTGACCTCCCAACCAACAGGAAAAGAATTGGTACTGGAAGAGTTAATTTAAATAAAAAAGTAAAGATTACTTTCATAAGGCATGAAATACAGACCAGTTTTGGCTCAGTTTTCAGTAGCAAGAGTGACTTTGAACATAAGACAAAACAACAAAGTAAAACAAATGCATATGAGTAAAAATTATCAAAAGTTTAGAAAATTACCATATGGGCTTTGAGATCAAATAACTTTCATCTTAATACAGGAACAGTTTCACCAAATCATATCGTTAATCAGATTCTGTTGTTACAAACTAGGTGTGAATCAGGTGGGGGTGAGAGACACTGCCTTGAGACACTACCAGGTGTAAAATGAAGAGCCATGCTTACAGTAAATGTTATATAAATAGGTGATAAGTATTAATGTCAAAGTAAGCTTTCATTACGGTGTGCAGTTTTGGTGGTTTAATACCAGTGAGTACAAAGACTAGCTCAAGAGGAAAACACTGATATGATGAGAGCTTTGTGGTGTGATAAGAGCTTAGAAGGTACACACAGGGAAGAGAAATATTTAAACTGAAGGACTACTAATAATTGGAATGGGATTCTTCCACTAGGGCAGATGAGAATAAACATCTTGGGTAGCTTTCTGTTGCTGTTTAATCAGGTCAGCAACCTTGAACCATACCTTTATCAGTTTAGGAGTTGTTTGGAGAATGTCATTTTTTGGGCATGAGAGAAAAAGATGCTTCTTGTTCCATACTTCAAAGAGATTCTATAGCAACTGTCTCAATGAACTGAATGGGAAAACAAAGTGTATTTTTAATAAGGTACACTGAAACTTGCAGAGTAAAATATCACATACTGCTGATTAAGTCTAACTTGTGGCAGAAAAAAAGCTAGCAACAATTTATGGTTGCTTCATCATCTCAAGATCTGGCATCACATCTGGCATCACAACCTCTTATAGGTGTTACTGCATTACCAGGGCTTAGACATGCTCCCTTTTTGCCCTAAGGAGCTAGCTGATTTGCCCTGCACATGACAGAGACATAAAAAAGAAATACGAGGACCAAAATATGGTGCTTTTCCTTTTAGAACTGCTTTCATCTAACCATAATTCCATGAAAAATGTTACCTATTTTCAATACTGTCATTTGCAAGTCTTTTAATATTATAGATTAAATCATCTAGCAATTTCATTTTTCAGTCACTGATTACTATCTTTTTTCCCCCAGAAATTTAATTCCGTGGAAGAGATCATAGACTTCTACAAATCCGTTCCCATAACACTCATTGACGGAAAGGATCAGTCAGGAAACCACAGAGAACAATGCTACCTCAAACATCCATTCAAGTCACGCTGACGTCTTCTGCCTTATTGTCACTGATTCATCTGTACAGATATAAATAGAACACTTATTTAGATGTCTCAAGAATCAGATTTGCCTTTTGAGCACAGAGCTACACATAATATAATGAGGCGTTCCACAGATCTACTCCATCTTTTGATTGTTGCATTTTCACTTTGAGGATACAAGAACATGTCAACATATTAAATGACAGGAAGGTGTTGAGACCAACTTCTGATACATTGACAACTGACCAATTTGCTTATCTTGCACTCTACCCTCTAACTTAAGATGAAAATGAAACTTGTCCTTGCTTACCTAAATGTCACTGAAACTTCGCTGAGTAGCAAAACCTAATAAAATATACCACAGTCATTAAATAAATATTCTTGCTTTTAAAAATACACATGAAACAGTGTGTCAGAGTTCTCACTGTCTAACAATTTCATGTGGTGTGCATATGTTTGCTCAACAACAAGCTGTGCTCAGCTGCCACTGAAGTTAGTGTCATATGATGCTTATAGGCACTGGAGACTTTAAAGCTAGCTGTACTTATGTAAATTCTTATTCTTTAGCTCAAGCAGCAGATACTCGTATTCCAAACCTGAGCTTTCAAACACTTATACAGTAGGACCATTATGCAAACATTCACTTTGAATTCATACCACGTGCAAATGTAAAGCTCATGAGCAGGAAAAGCAGATGTACTTAAAAATCAGCAAGAAAACATGCTCCAGTGTGTATGAGCAAGAACATGAGAATGTGATTATTTTTCCAGAAAAAAAAATACAGAAATGTTTATTCATACAATTTGAGTTTTGGAAGCTTATCTAACTACTGTATGTATATGAAGGCAAACTATAATTCCATATGTATATGAAGGGATTTTTCTGCAGAGCATTGATAATCCTCCTAACCATACTCAGAAATTTGACTAGGCTATTGTGATATACCAAAAAGGAACCTCAGTTACTTTATCCTTATAGAATAGGAACGAGAAGAACAAAACCACTCAAGCCCAAAACCACAACATTCCAACCCGATTTATGACGTACTATGTAGTGGCACAAACTAGCTCTAAAAAAATTTAGCAGTTGATTATTGTTTTCTTGCAACCTTTTTATTTCCCAATGCTGTATCAAAAGGGAAGAAAACATCCACTGTAAATTATTTCTTTCAAATTGATGAGACTGTTAAACTTGAAGGAAATTATTCTGACATAATTTCAGCTAATAAAAGTAACAAAACAGAAGCTGCTAAAATAGTTTAGCAGAGTTCATAAAAAAAAGCATGACATAATCTACTTTAAGAATTTCTTAAGCACAACACAATTTAACTTACAAAAGATTTTCATGTTCAAACAAAAAAATAAAACAGAAACAACAAAAAAACTAAATTAAAAATCATAAAAAACCCAAGGCTTAACAATTTAGATAACAGATTATGGCAGTGACATACAGAGCTTTGCAGCTGTTTACTAAAGCAAATAGTAAAGTTGCTTACAGAAGACAAAGCATTACTAGTATACTTAAACCACCCAAAGTTTACAAAGCTGAGCGGTAACACTTCCCCCATCCCCCCAGCACAGCTTTCATGAGCCATGTCCTGATTTTGCCAGAGACAACACTTACAAAGCCATTTCAAAACTATTTATTTGGTAGCTTCTACAGAAACAAAATTAATTCAATCAGTAACCTGGACTGAAGGAATTAACACAAAGGAGGAATGCTAACCATGGGGGTTTCTCATGTTAAACATTTCAGTATTTATTGTGTATGATACACTATAATTTTAAGACGGAAACTACTTTCACCATTGAAAATCCTAATACCACTGTTAGGTTTGGCATCAAAGTATATGAAATGGAAAAAAAACCCTCTTGTGTACCCATCTAAAAAAATATAATTCCATTTGAATACAAAATGAGAACTGTCATTTCCTTATTATTGACAAAACAGGAAAAACAAAGTTCGTTCTGCGGAATAGGTAAGTCTGATACAAATGATACAAAAACTTTCCATGTGTACATGATGAAAAAGATCTGACTTAAAGCACCAGCTACCTGAAGGATTTTAACACTGTATTGCAAAATTATGGGAAAGCAATAAGTGGTTTTGAAAATAAACCTCAGTCAGATGTAGTTTTAAAATATTTACAATCCAATGTAGATATGATAAATATTTTATCAAAACAATGTATAATCTGCTGGAGTATATAAAAAAATATTCCCAGTTAAACTGTTTACAAAAATGCACCATCAGTGGAAAGAGTTAGGGACTACCAGTTTACCAGAGAAGTCCCAGTTCAAACATAGAACACACATCCAGCATTAGAGTCAGCATTGATTTTCATATTTCTAAAACTGTAACACATTATTTTAATTGTATGTGCTTCAATATACTTCATTCTGCATGACTATAAAATGATTTAAAAATGACAAGAGAAACATCCACAACTCACATACAGAAACAGTAACTTCAGTGTCATCCATCCCTCTTTTTTACTAAAAAACTGTAATTTGGCCCTGATTTAGAGAAGTATTTAAGCAACTGAGCAATGTTTACACTGCACTGAAGTCCTTATGCATCAGACATAACCTGTAATGAGGCACATGCTTGTATGAATTTGAGACCTACAAAAAATAAATTGTAACAACACCAAAATTCTTAAGCATCATGAAAGATTGCACTGAAAATCTGTTTCAACACTGTCAATGTAAAAGTTGTGCAACGTGGCTTTTCATTTTGAAAAGTCTTCAACAACTTCCCCAGTAAATAAGCTCACCAACTAGAGTTCTAACCAAATACCGAGTCTGTAAATGCTTCTATCACACACAAGGTGGTAGAGGGTTTATGTTTGGCTAATATTACTTCACAACAGCCTTGAGGCCATATAGAGAAGCGCTTTTCACTATCAGCCCAAGCCTGATGGTATCTCTGGCTTGATGGTACAGAATCCTGACAGTGTTCTGCTCCCTCGCATCTACACAATACAGTCTAGGTAAAGACTCAGTACTAAACAAAATTAATTTTATTAGTGCTATTTGACATAGCAGGAGTAACTGATTCCACAGATTTTTCATTTACACCCTTGTACCTCCTCTGAAGTCAGCAGAACTGTTTTTATTTCACTGAAACAGAGCACTTGTATTTAATTTTACTTTTTATGTGTAGTGCTTAATTTGCCACTAAAACCTATAACATACACTTGCTGTCCACAGAGGACTAAAGGTGCATTTCCATACAGATGTGCTCAATCTCTGAAATGCCATGCTGTAATAAAGCCAATTAAATCCTGTTAAATTTACAAAGATCTCATCATCTAAGATTTTAATCCATACATACCTAGCACAAACCACATACAGCACAGTATCCTAAGGTAACTAGAAAGATGTTTGCATAGCAAATCTTCTTCAAATTTCTCCTATGGAACACATGAAGCTGACCTCCAATACAAATTTCAAACACAAGAGTGCAAAGTAGTGCGTAATCCTCACTATCAGCTTCTCTACCTCTCTATACCTCTACTCTCTTCTTCACTTTGCTAACAGTAGAGGACTTTTGACAAAATAAAGCAGTTATTTCCATCCTCCATTCCAAGCAAGTTAGTGTCACTCATTAAAAGCAAGAGGGGAAACCTCCCCTAGGCTCTCACTTAATATTTTCTTGCTTGAAGAGAAAGAACATCCCAACCCTTGGTTGCCTCTATTAAGTGCCTCTGTCCGTGACTTATCCATTCTTCTTGGTCCATATAGACTCTTCCACAAAACCAACACTTAAACAGACATTGAAGTGCTTCAGCTGGTGAAGTTTCCACCACTTGGTAATTGTTTTTGTGCGTCTTTTTTAGCTTCATTTTTAGCATACTCTGCTTTTTTGTTTGGTTTCCTGTCTCAGCATTCTGAAGAGTAAGACGCTTTCGGTAACGCTTGACACCAAGACAACTACTTGTCCTTTCTGACAGAACTACTTTCAGGACTTGACCTTTATACTTGTTGATAGTCTTCATGACATTAATTATCTCTGGTGAATCGACATCAGGATGGTTTAGTACCACAACTGGCTGATTACGACGAGGGCATTTTATCAACTGATTTGTTTTCAGAGGAACAAGTCGAAGACGTCTTGCTGTCAACAGATATGACATATCAGAACCTGAAGTGGTTTCTGACTGAGCTCTTGTTTTCCTCTTAGGAAGCTCTCTGAAGCTTGCTTGTTTTGCCTTATTTTTGGGACCTAGCTGACTTCTTGAATAGTGCTTGCTTTGCTTGTTTACATCACTGCTTTTTTGAAATGGTACACCAGTTTGGTTGCTGTTATTTTTAGCACTTGCCTCTCGTTTTGGTCTTTGCCTGAGTGATATAGTTTGGGACTCGGCACTTGGTTCTCTCCGATTAGGCAAACATGGGAAACTACTGCTAGGTGTCTCAGAAACACTGATGGGGACCGGGCGAGGCAGAAACATTTCATTGCGATGCACAGGAGCTGATGCTTCACTCCTGTTTTCTATTCCATATGAGCTTTGACTGCTAGTAGCATTCAGCACTCTCAGCATTGTCCCTTTGGGGATAAACACTGGGGTAGCAACATGGGAATTTTTTGTTACCCTGTTTTTAGAAGTTCTTGCAAACTTCAAGAGCTGATCTTCACTGCGTTCTTCACTACTAATCACACTTCTTCCACCATGCACTTCAGACAAAGTCATAGGTTGTTCCACTTCAGTGGCACAAACAGCTCCCTCACAACTTGCTGAACTTTCTTGAGGCAAAAGCAACTTTTTACTAGAAGCCTGACATCTCAAGGGCACGGATTTCACGTTAGGTTCAGCAGCAGACATGAGCTGAGCAATCTTTCTACACAGCAATGTTGCTGATTTCTTCCTGCGTGCTGTGTAATCCCATCTGACATCCTCTGGTACATTTTCAGCCCCAGAGCTAAGAGAAAATACAGATGAAATAACAGGTCCTTCAAAAGGACTGCCTTTATTTTCCATCTTCTGTAGTTCTAGTGATTCCAGCAGATGACTACTCTTTTGACTTACGGTTTCAGGTCTCTTTACTTTGCTCAAGCCAGAAGTTATATCCTCAAAAGGTGGAGTTTTAGTAACATGGAAGTTTTTTCCTCCTTCAGAAGATGTAATAGATTTTTTATCAAAACCCTTTCCAGCTAAATGTGCTTCGGTAGAGCTGACTGGTAGACTCCTCTGTTCTTTGCCAACCCTCTTCACAGACAATGTATCCTTTTCTTTACAGACAGCAGAAAAATTTTTGCTCTCCTGAGCAGCTTCTACTGAAACATTCTCAGAACTTTTACCTTCAGAAATGGGAGCATATTGTGGATGGTATGTATCTTCACCTTCTTCATAACAATACAGATCACGATGCAAACTATTTTTTCCATCTACTTTTCCCCTTGAGGATTTAAGATCACTTTTTTTTTCAGTACTGTTCATCACCAGAGATGGAGAACAAAGCTCTGTAACACCTGAATGGACATCAATACCTTTCACCAACTGAAAGGATAATTTTGATGTATCTTCCCTCTGCACAGATACAGAGCTACAGTCTGAGAATTGAGAATCAGAAGAACAAAAACATTCAGAATTCTTATCATGAGTACTATCCAAATTAGGCTGGTTACTAACACTGGATAATCTGTTTACATTCACTTCCATAGTCAGTAACTCATTTTGACACACAGATGTTTTTTTTACTTCTGCAGATTGTTCTATACCTTGATTCTCAAGTTCCTCTTCAGCACAGTTCACAGGTTTGTAAGTTGCTTCTTTTATAGGAATTAGTTTAAGAACCAGCTGTTGTGCTCCATTCACTATTTTAAGCTCTACTATTTGAGCTAAACAGTTGGAAGGAACTACAAGTTCAGATGGTGCAATTACTGTTAAAGGCATTCCAGGTTGTAAAGGCTCTGTTTTTGGAGAATAAACCTCAACCTCCACACTTTGATTCTCACATACACTCACTTCAGATGGCTCCAATATAGTCTTATCCTGGACTGATGATGTGTTTATGCTACATTCTACATTTTGAAATGAACAGACTGTTTGAGTTGCTTTACTCGGAATCTCATAAACCATATTTGAAGACAAATTTGAAATTTCATTTTGGAAAGGAATTATATTGTATATCTCTGTTTTACATAAAGTGATTTGACTCTGCTTCATTTGCTGGTGGTTCACAAGAGTATTAGACAGTCGTTTTCTGGGTGTTTCATGTACTCTTTTCGTATGTTTTACTATATAATCCTGTCTAACAGCACCATATTCACAGTACTTACACTGATACGGAAAGGTTCCAGTATGTTTCACCAAATGTTTCTGGAATTCTCCTTTGGTGTAGGATACATAACCACAGTAGGAACAAATAAACTTAATTTCTTCATGTTGCCCTACGTGCTTTTTATACTGTAAAGGATCCCTTGTTGAAAATCTGCATTTATCACAGTAGTATCTACCTGGCAGAAAATTTTTTACTTTAAATGTTCTCTGGGTTTTATTTGGGGTTTTTCTTTGAAGTTTTCCATAGTCTGCAGCATTAGCACCCTCAGGAACAAAACCGAAAGCTGGTGGTTTAATATTACTGCACTTCTTGCAGATGAAATCTTTGTCATCAGTCCAGTCAAGCTTCTTATGCTTTTCTATATCTTGCACTGAAATTTTCTGAACATTTCTGCATTTTATACAGCTTATCAGTGACAACTTACTGTTCTCAGCCTCAGTTCCTTGGTAACAGCAGTTTTGGTCATCCACCCCTTTTGACAGATTTGTTTTATCATTGGATTGCTTTGGGGATGTAGTTAAAGAATTACTTTTATCATTAATTTGGCCAGGGTACAATTTTGGTAAAATTTCCCTCATTTTTTTCAACTGCATTTCAGAAGAAGCAACTCTGCACCACTTTCATTAAACACAGCAGCAACAGACAGAAAGTTTTCTTGGTATTTGTCTTGTGTATGTTGCTTATCAGTCAATCATTCAAGCCATCCATCTGCAGAATATATGCTTTGGAAGAAATGATGTTCAAGCAACTGCATCCATATTATATTCCATGTTCTTAGTCAGCTTGCAGCACTAAAGAATAAAAAGCAGAAGATTAAGTCAATTAAGATTCAATGATCACTGAAATACAATGAACTAATAAATGAACTATTAGTGAACTACAGCTGAATTACAGAGTTCAAGTCCACTGTTAATATACCATTGTATATCAATGTATTCTGCACATACAACCAATAACTCTAAAACATACCAAATCAAATAATCCTTTAACATTTGCAAAATGTTCCCAAATTCGTGAATTACCTGCTATGCATCGAAACCTGAAGAGTTCATGGTACTTCTCCCATGTCACGAAAAATTTTACACTTAAGGAACATATTTATAAGCTGAACAAGACACTTGGTAACAGAACTGAGCAGCAGAATATGATTTCAGTTAATATAAAGCCCACAACTCAGGACAAGTTCTCATGAAACACTGCAAGTGCTATTCATATGTGAATAGCAGGGAAACAGAGTGTGGATACAATGGTTACTAGAAACACAGAACTATAAGGGTTTTTTAAAATAAAATTATTTTAAGTTAGCACAGAAAATTCCTGACATACAGAAGGAAGTTCTTTTCTAATCAGTGCCAGTGTTTCAGATATAAACAGTCTTGAGCACTAATACATAACAAGATGTGATTTATGCTTCACATGTTCTCAAAGTAATGAAGTTAAAACAATCTGTGGCTGCAAAATTAATTACTTTCTCTTCTAATAATATAAGTGTAATCACTTCTATATATGTGGACAAGCATATAAATAATTCACATCATCCTAATGAAACAGAACATCAATCAAGCAAAATAAACAATGCAACATAAGGCAGAGGGAGATCAGCAATATCACTGTAAAACACCAAATTAACACATGCAATGTATTTGGCCCACAGGTTCCAGCACTCTGTCTCTCAACTATATTTAACAGGAAGAAGATCTCAGCCATTAAGCTTTTGGCAAGACTATGAGATCACCATTATTTGGAAAATAAACAATCAAATTAGGCTTTTGAGACATACATGAAGTCCAATCAACACCTTTCTTATTTTAACATCATTAGTTGTAGACATACTGTTGCACACATTAGCAATCACATACTCAATTGCATGAGGTTATTTCTGGTTTTCAATACACGCTACAAAAGGCTTCTGCTTCTGAAGTCCAGATCCTCACCAAGTCTACCTAACAGAGATCAGGACCTGATCTGGACTCCAAAGGCAAGGTGCTGAGATCATTTAAGCAACTTCCCATCACAATAATTATATGCTAATCAAGAAATTAAACTATGGTATTGAAAAGACACTGAGGTGCCCAAGAAAATCCAGAGAAGAGCTGGTGAAAGGTCTAGAGAGTAAATCTTACAAGGAGTGGCTGACGTAGCTGGGGGTGACGAGCCTGGAGAAAAGGAGGCTCAGAGGAGCTGTGACTACCTGAAAGGAGGCTACAGCCAGGTGGGTGTCAGCCACTTCCCCGAGGTAACAAGTGACAGGAAAAGACAAAATTGCCTCAAGTTGCATCAGAGTGCATTTAGATTGAATATTAAGAAAAATTTTACATTGAAAGGGTTGTCAAGAATTGGAACAGGCTACCTACGGAAGTGGTGGAGTTACCAGTCCTGGTGGTATTAAAGACATGTACGCTGGGCACTAAAGGATATGGTTTAGTGGTTGGCTTGGCAGGGCTGGGTTACAGATTGGACTTGATGATCTTGTAGGTCTTTTCCAGCCTAAATAATTCTGTGATCTCCCCAATGGCTTGACAGAACTAAACTGATCCAAGATCTGATCCAAGAAGATTTTCCTGCAGAAAGCAACCATACCCTGCACTGCATCAGAAGCATCGTAGCCAGCAGGTCAAGGGAGGCAATTCTCCCACTCTACACTGTTCTCATGAGACCCCACCTGGACTGCTGCTGCATCCAGCTTTGGGGCCCCCAACACAAGGAAGATGTCACGGCTCTCCTCTGGACCCATTTGAAGCTGAGAACAGGGCTGAAGCACTTCTCCTATGAGGACAGGCTGAGAGAGTTGGGTTTGTTCAGCCTGAAGAGGTGGCTTCACACTGACCTTACAGCACCTTCCAGTAATGAAAGGGGGCTTTCAAGAAGTCTGGAGAGGGACTTTTCACAAGGGGATGCAGTGATAGGACAAGAGGGAATGGCTTCAAGCTGAAGAAAGGTAGATAAAGTAGATATTAGGAAGAAATTCATTACTGTGAGGGTGGTGAGGCACTGGCACAGGCTGCACAGAGAAGCTGCAGGTGCCCCATCTGTGCCAGTGTTCTAGACTAGGTTGGATGGAGCCCTGAGCAATCTGGTCTAGTGGAAAGCATTCTTTCTCATGGCAGGAGACTGAACTAGGTCTCTTCCAACACCAACTGCTCAGTGATTCCATGATCTTCCTTGTACTCCATCAATATCCATAACTACTATATCAATGATGCTCTAAAGATGGGGCTCTTCAAAGTATTCTGATGTAACCACAAACAACACTAAAAGTAGGTTCAAAAAATGGTTAGGGACAACAGAACAAGCTTTGCACTCTTAAGGAGATGGATGGGTGTACACTAAAACTCCTTAGTGGGTAGTTCTAGAGCTGTAGTAATCTCATTTCATTGCAATGCAGACAGCAGTAAAAATACACACAATGTGAAACACAAATCAATAGCAGCCTTGCAGGAAGGAAGGAAGTATACATGACTGCTGTATCACAACCTGGAGAATTTTCTTCAAGCAATTCTAACATGGATGACATATGCTCTATTACCCCGATTCTAATGAGGAAAGAAAAGCAAAACATTTGCAACAGTTCAGATGGAATATCCTTCCCTGGCTACTACCACTTTCTAGACTTAAGATTAACCTGTTGACACACAAGTGTGGTGGTAGGCCTGTGTTCACGACATCCACTGTTTTGTTTCAGGAGAAAGATGATAAGAGATCTTGATAAGCTCAAGATCCAGACCAAAGATGCTTTATGCATTTCTCTACAGCTTTAAGAAGTATATGGCATTTGAAAGGAAAAGGGGAAGCTATATCAGTATTTGCCTTTTTCTGCTGTTAACATCTATCCATTAATACTGAAACTGACCTCCATGTGAACTAACTGAAAGCTAAGTATAAAGCATTTATGCCATCAACATCCTTGACCACAAAAAAAAAGTATAAACCCAGAGAATTTTCTTGTTTTTTAAACTCTGTGGATTTCACTTTATGGGAGAACATAAAAAAGAATTGACAACATTTAAAGGGTAAGAGAGTACAAGAAACACAGTCCAACATTTTCAGAACACTTCAATTTAACAGTTCTGGGCTTCTCAATCCAAGACTTTGCCAGAAAAACTTAACAGAGGTAATTCAAAGAACAGGCTAGTAATCCTTCCAAATTTTCCTAATTTAAACAGCTGTATGTAGGAAAGTCTGTCATGGTTTAGGCCCAAAACCACGCTTTTATGCAGACCTGTGACAAATACCACATTGCCAGAATGCATGTTTCAAGCGTTGGTATGTGCCTGCGTTCCGTATGTGCCAAGGCTGATTCCAGGCAGCAGCCAAGCAGCCACAGAGCTGCTTGCTGCTTTCCCACCCTCCCCTCCCTCAGTAGCAAGAAGAGTGAAGTAGAGAAGAAGCACAGGAAAGTTTATGGGTCAGGACAAAGGCAGAAGTTAAAAAGCAGGGAGGTGACAAAAGGGAAATCATTCACCGCCTTCCACAAGCAAACCAATGCCCAGCCAGTCTCTGAGCAGCAGGCACCCTGGAAGGGAACTCCCCTCTGCCCTTCTTCCTCTACTTCCAGTTTTCATGGCTGAACATAACATTGTATGATGGGGACTATCCCCCAGACCAATGCTGGGCAGCTGCCCCAGCTCTGGGGGGGGTCTCTTGCCCACCCCATTCCTACTCATTAGAGAGAGGCAGGGGGGGAGGAAACCTTGGTATTGTGCAAATATTGTTCAGCAACAACCAAAACACTGGTGTGTTATCAAGACTGTTTTAGCCACAGATGCCAAACATGGCACTGTAGAGGCTGCTTTCAAGAAATTTAACTCCATCCCAGTAAAAGGTAAAAAAAGAAATGAATAACCAGTTGATGTTGAAGTATCATCTCTGATGTCTTCCTAGCTAGTTTTTTACCATGTACCCTGAACACTGACTAGTTAATAACAAAGGTTGTGATACAAACAGCTCCAATTTATACTTATTTTGGATAAAACAAGCCCCAAATTATATTGTAATGTCATGTAATGTATTATATATATATATATATATATATATATATATATATTTATTTATTTATTTATTATTATTTTTTTTATTATTATTATTATTTTTTTCTGGTTACTTCAGAAAGCCAAGATCATCAATGTACACAGGGGGATGAACATTACAGACATTCACTCCATACCACTGGGGGAGGTGGGGAGGGGGAGGAATTCCCCTAAAGATTTGTTTTAGTATTTCAGGGGTTGGCAGAAACACGCTTCAAAAGATTTAATTAAAAGATAGATAGCTGATTTATAATCATATGCAGTGCACACAAACCAACCCAAAGATATCATTAAAGGAAGACCTCGAAGTCTACAAAGAGTCTCAATGGCAAATACAGAAATGGGATGAATGAAAAATTAAATAAGAGACATTATGACTGTCAAAATCAATTCCAGTGATTGTCTTCACAGGAATGAATTCAGAAAAAAAAATAAAAATATTCAGAAATGCAACAAAGTACCCAAATCAGGAAACATTTAAAAAAATTAAAGAAGCTAGTTTGGAAAAAAAAAAAAGAGTACATGGAAGAAAGACATCACAAGAAAGATAAACCAAATTTTCCCATTCAATCCTACCAAACACCTGCAATTCAGTGACATTATAAGGTCAGACATTCAACAAAACAAACATTTCTGCCTTTCACACAACACTTCATGTCTTGTACTTTTTTGCTTAAAATACAAGAGACTAACCGATCCACAGGAATTAAAAAGTATTCCGAAGTGTGGATATCCCATGTACACAAAGGTTAAAAAACAAAGATCCACTAAAACAGAGGAAAGTAAGACAAAACATCCTTTGCAGCCTGACTATGCCAAATTCAACCAGTACAAGGGTTTTTGCACTGCAATAAGTAACAAACCACTGATGTGGCCACTGTCAAACTGGAAATTTCTATTTACTTCAAATACAGTGAAAATTTGTTCATAATTTCAAAGAAGAATATGTATATTCCTAGTCTTTATTTTCCTTTAGTTCAAACTGCATGCTACTATCAATGAAAAAGGTGTGGTGAGCAGGATGCATTTAGCCTATGTGATGAAATAAATGAGCCCCTACTTCAGCAAAGCACACACCTCTCACACACAAAGATCACAGACTGCAGCCAATAATCGAGGTGTGCTTTGGTATTGAATAGCTCATATAAGTCATCTCTAAGAAAAAGAAGTTTAAACAGAATTGGAAGACACTGCATCAACGCATCAGGAGGATGTAGAGTATAAAATCTGAGCCACTGTGAAAAACTTAGATCTCTGTGCATGCTTAAAATTACCTTGCCTGTATTTCACAATTTTATATATAGATATATATATAGACATATATTTAACATCGACTATCTCTGTTAAGCAGAGTTAACTGTCCTACTGACCCAACTACATGGCTGCCAATTACCAGTCATTTATTTTAGACCTAATGACCAGGAGAGAGCCAAAGTGCTTCACTCAAGTATTACATATTGTATTAATTAAAATAATTAATTTTGTATTAAAAACAAACAATTCAAATACAGCAAAGAAATTTTGTCTTCAAGTATTTCTTCTTAAAAAGCCATTTTTTCTCACAACAGCTAATCTTACAGTCATAACAGTTCTTGGTTTTTAGCTGAAATTCACATGAGGTTTTTCAAAGCAAAACGAATGAGGAATGACAATGCAGACAATTAAGAAGAGCAAGGACCATGCACCAAGGTTTCAGAGCTCATTTTTATTTAAAAAAATACAGTTCTTTCACTCTACAGAAAAAATCAATTACATTTAAAATGCTTTTTTACTCATAAAGTCATGCAAAACACCAATTGAAAGGAAATCACTATTTCTTGAATGCATTTGTGAGAAACTGCCCAATCTACTAACATTTTTTGCCATTGTATGGATACAGGTACATGTATGTACCATGCAGCATTCTACTGAAATGGAGGTCTGCTTCCCTGCAGCTCAAGGAACAAGGCCTGGCTTTATTTCTATCTGAAAAATACACATTTCTGTCGTATCATTCAACTGCTTGGTGGTCTTCCTGCAATAAGCTACACAAATAACTACCGAATCAAAAGCAGGATTCTAGAGAGTGCTCAGAAACGTTTGTAGAGTTGTTTATCATTACATGTTTGATCAATTTCTTTAAATCTATGCTGCTCATTCATC
Organism: Parus major; assembly: GCF_001522545.3. Classification (NCBI taxonomy): domain Eukaryota; kingdom Metazoa; phylum Chordata; class Aves; order Passeriformes; family Paridae; genus Parus; species Parus major. The sequence continues at coordinate 55,801,987 of NC_031771.1, forward strand.
ATTTCCCACAATTCACAACAATTTTCAAGTGTTTATGTATATCCAGAGCATACTGACTAGTATAAAGCACTACCCTACTCTTGAGTTCTAAGGCCTGTAGGAAATACAGCAAGGAAGTATGGCACTGAAGAAAATGGGAGAAGAGGGGGAAAGAGTGCCATTAAAAGCACATATTCCCTTCATGCCCAGATCTCAAAGCATTCATGTAGATGTTAATTGATTTCCACAGATTTCATTCCTGCTGAAATTAGCCACATACTGTATGTATGTACAAGAAAACAGCCTTGACTGTAACCACCTACTGCAGTAACAATGCACAACAGACTGCTAGAAAAATCCTGTAAAACACCATTAGTCCTCTTAAACATAAAACAGACTTTTTAAATTAAATGTACATTGCAGGACATTTTGACTATATCTACGATAACACTGGATTATTTATTTAGAAGAAAATCGGTTTAGACGTCGAAATTACTTTAAGTGTCCAATGTAACACTTTTCAATGATAGATTATCTTGCAACAAAATTGAATATGGGATTCAATTAAGCCAATCTTATGCCAAAATACTCAAAAGAACCTCGTCAGCACACAAAACACAGGATGTTCTATTTTGCTCGTGAATACATTTACTAACCCGAGAGCTCCTTTTCTTCAGGAGGATGACCAAGACGACAAACCTTGACGACAGCTTCAGTCCAGACGAGTCCAAAGCGGCCTGATGGCGTCCACGAGACAGCAAGCACCAAAAGCCTCCTTTCCTCGGGCATGCAGCCCACGCACGCACGGGTGCCGCGGAAGGGAGGCCTCCCCGGGCCGCCCGCCGCCCGAGCGCGGTGCCGGGGCGCGGAGCCGCGGGCGATGCGCGCCGGGGCAGGCGCTGCGCGGGCCGCGCAACCTCCGCCCGCCGCGCAGTGCCGCCGCCGGCCCGCAGGGGGCAGCACCGCCCCCGCCCCGCGGCCCCGCGCGGGCAGACAGGGAGGGCGGCGGGAGCCGCGGGCCCGGGGCCTTACCTGGCTCGGGGCGCGACGAGCGGGACGAAGGAAGAGCTCCTTCCCTCGGCGCTGACCCCGCCGGCCGCTCCCGTTGTCTCCGGACACAGGAGGAACGCAGCGCCGCCCCGCGTCCTGCGCGGCCGCTGCCGCCCCGCCCTGCGGCGCTCACCCCGGCAGGGAGGGCGAGCGAGCCCCCCGCCGCCGGCCCGGCCCGGCCCCCGCCCGCTTGGCGGCGGAACTGACCTCAGCGCGCCCCGCCCGCCGCGCGTAGAGCTCTACCGAGCGGCGCACCTGCCCGCGGGCCGCGCCGCGCCGCCCGCTGCTGCCCGCTGGCCGGGCCTCCGCGCTGCCACTGCAGGCCAAAGGATGCGCTGCGGCTCCCAATAACCTCTCCACTTCCCTTCCCAAGCCGTTGTGTTCTACTGGGGAATGGTGTGATGGGCACGCGTTTCACGGGCATCGCTCAGTAAAGCACTACAATGACGCAGTTGTGTATGTTCATATCCTTCCTGTGAAATCCAGATGTCTTTTGAAATAAAGTGTTCTCAGCAAAATTTGAAGGGGGAAAAAGAGGACTTAACTGACTGACTGCATATTGCCCTACAAAGTACCCTCGTCACTTGTTACTGCAATATCACATCACTGCACTTCAAAAGCAAACCATATCTAACACAGGGCCCGAAGTCTTGCCAGATGAGGTCTTTGAAATTAAGCGTTTTCGTACATGTCTTCAAAGCTGAACTCTGTGTCGCTGTGACACATTTTTTGATCTGTTCTCTACTGGAATGATTTGACAGTGCTTGATCTTGTCTAGGCATGGACATACATCCTCAAGGATCTTGGATTTTGGGATAGGCTCTTCAGGTCACAAAAAAAAGAAAAGAGAAAACTTTACACCGGGAAGTCTGGGGGGAAAGATCCCTGTCAATGATAATTTTTTTAGTTCCAAAACGAGATCTTGCCTTCAAGAGTCTGTTACATCTTTTGATTAGCAGTGTAAGAAGGCACTCTCAATGGCAGTTCAGAACACTGTAGTTTACTGAATACCTTTAAACTTGTGAAGAAAGTTTTCTGGCTGCTGGAGCTTGATGGGATTTCTAAAAGGCTTTTGACAAAGACTGTCAAAGAAACTAAACTGTAATGGTGTTGGACCAAATATCTTGGCATGAATAGCTGGTTAAAGGTGGAGTGAGTGTGTGGTCCTTGTTGCATAGAGATGACGTGTGCACTGCTCTATCAAACTCTTCTTGGACCTGCTCAACATACAAGTGACTTGAAAAGGGAGCTGGGCACTCAGGTGACAACCTTCCAACCATACCAAGCTATTGAGGGACCTGAGGACAAAAACCCACTAAAGATCTGTCTGTGGAAGAACATTATATTAATATATACTGAATATGACAGTAAAAGAGCAGATTAGATTTTGGATAGAAAAAGGTGCTGCACAGTGACGAAAAACATCCTGACTTCAAATTAAAAACCATCAACTCTAAGCTGACTAGTACTGTACAGAAGCAAAATCTTGGCCTTAGAAAAAGTTTCTGTGAAAATCTCACTTCAGTGCTTAATCGAGTTGATAAAAATAAGCCTTATGCTGAAATTCAAAAGAGAACAGAGAACAAAGCAGTTTAATGTTGCTGTGTAAATTCATGATTTTACACACTTTAAAAGCTCTTTGAGTTTCTAAGTTCCCTCAGCTCGGAAGAGACAGAATAGTAGTGGAAAAGGTTCAGTGAAAGGTGAAAAGGATGATCAAAGGTACTTTGCTCTCAACGTTCATGAAAGGAACAGTTAAGGAAGTTTATATCTGAAAAGGAAAAAAAAAAGATTACTGATCTAAAGGGCTAAAAATCATGAGTGATCATTGTAATTGTGAGCAGTTACAGTTGGAAGTTGTGTGTGTGGATACCATGAAAGCCACCAGGGACAATTTACTAATTAATGGCTGGTGTCAGCTATTTTGCAAAGGTGGTCATGTAGTTTACTTCCCTAACTGTTAAATCAGTAAGTCTTTGACACATTAACATGTATTCACTTTGTTACTATGTATTAGTTCACATAATACAGTGAAATGGAACGATATTGTGGAATTTTACTAGAGACTGAGTTTGTTCATACCCAAGTAAAACAAACTAAAGGACAGTCCAGCCCTGAAAATAAGGACTTTGCTTCTTGGAAGCATAGAACTGTCCATGAAAGATAAAGGACAGCCATGGACAGCCCAGATAAAGCCAGAATTCTAGTCCCTCTAATATGTCATTGAAACTCTTCCAGTGTTATCTGGCAAAACTGACCCCAGGGTAATCTGAATCAATAGAAAAGCAGCAAGAATACTGCAGAAATACAGTTGGCATATTTTTACAGTGATTAGAAAACAGTAGTGTGGGTTTTAGTTATTAGCCAAATCATGTTGTACTGGAGTGGTTGAAGGGTAAAAGAACCCTGTGTAAAACCACATTCAGGGTGACCCAGTTTGGCTGGGATACCTCATGCACATGAATAAATATTTACTCTTGTAATTGTATACTTTGTTTCCTGTCCTCTCTTGGTCAGCACCAAAAGAGGAAATTTTCATAAAAGTGAACTACACTTAGCAGATCGGGGGTTTTTTTCAAAACCAGAAAAATTAGGAACATTCCTAAAATACAAGATTATATAATATTTTACACAATAATCCAAGAAATAGTTTGCTACCCAACAGGTTTTCTCACCTTAGCTATCTGTATCTGAGAAAGTCCACATATACTTTCATAGCAGTAAAATGGAATCAGTTATCTGATACTCAGCACTGATTAAGCACTTTGTCTCTCTATCTTAGATATTTGTAGCTAGCCAGCTCTGAGGTTAGAATAGCAATTTCTTCTAACAAATGCAAATAGATTATTCAGTATTTAAATAAGGCCAAATGAAACAATGTCATCCAAAAAAAGCTTTTGTTATGGAATGCTTGAGAGACAATCTGCATCTTCCTCAGTGTTTTGCCGCTACATAAATTCAGTCCGTCCCCTTCATTTTCCAACTTGGCATTCAAAGCGACTCCATTTCCCTTCGTGTCACATGAACGCTCTCTCTTCTTTGCAGACTCCAGTCGGACCCGATCTGATCAGATCGTAGCGCCTCTTTCTCACTTAGGCTCCAGCCCTGAACTGACTTAGAACACCAAACAGGGAGTAATTCCCTGCAGTTTCCACCTTATCTGTCCCCTTTGGTTTGCCATTTGCAAGCCATCTTTGGTGACCTCTGAATTCCCAGCTCTTGCCTGGCCTTTCGTTCCTTCTCAGTTTGTCCTGTGCTTCAGCCCCCCACAGTGCTGGTAAGGCATTCGTGAGCCTTCCGGCTGCGGCTCCCAAAGGGAGGGTCGGCAGCTGGTAATGCCAAGGCTTGTTACCCAAGTAGGAAACGCTGGTAGCAGCACTGCTAATTGGCGAACAGAATCAGCATGCAAACAAGAAGCCTCTTCAACTTCCTGCATCCTTTGCAGTATTGCTGTCCATGAAATTGGTCCTGTCACCAGGAATTCACCATGGCTTCTCAGTGGCCACTGCTTGTCCTGTTGCCATCCTGCATTCCTTTCCATCCTCTAACAAAATTATCTGACATGAAGTGCTGATTGTTGCTTGTGGATCTGTGAGAACCACAGGTAGACAGAATAATGTAATCATAGAATGGTGTGACTGGGAGGGACCACAGTGGGCCATTTGGTCCAACCTCTGTGCTCAAGCAGGTTGAGCACAGAGCACATGGCACAAGATTGTGTCCAGATGGTTCTTGAAAATCTCCAATGAGGGAGACTCCACAACCTCTCTGTGAAATCTGTTCCAGTGCTCAGTCACCTGCACAGTAAAGAAGTTATTCCTCAATATTCAGGTGCAATTTCTTGTGCATTAATTTATCTCTATTGCCTCTTGTCCTGTTGCATGGCACCACTGGGGAGAGCCTGGCTCCATCCTCTTCATGAAGCCTCCCTTCAGATACTTACAGATGTTGGTGAGGTCTCATCAGTTGTCTCTTCTTGAGGCTGAACAAGCCCAGCTCCTTCAGCTTTGAAGCTCAACTACAAAACTGTCAAACAGCTGTGTTTAGAGACGGTTCACAAAAAAAGAAAATAACGAGGGCAAGTAAATGAGCTACAAGGCAAATCAGGTGCTCTAGGTGATTCTCTTTGAACAGTTATGCTTTGTGTGTTACAAAATTCACAAGCCCTTCTGTCACTGAAAATCAGACTCTAACACTATTTTTAGTACTAGATTGCAGGCATTACTTTAGTACAGCACTGCTTGCGTGCCACATCTTTCCCTGAACATGCATAACCACTTTCAAAACTTTTCACTGTTTGCACATTTTAGCAAACAAAGAAATTAATGTTCATTTGCTATAATTTATATAATTCTATTCATTAATTATTATTCTATCCTCTATTGGTTGTTGATTGATTTGTTTCTTCTCATGCTAATTAGCCCATATTTTCAGTCTTTTTATTACCTTTTTTCCAGGTAGAGAGGGTTTCAGTACAATTGCTGAATTGTCTTTGTTAGTTTCATCTTTATCTCAGGGCTCTGCAAAATGTCCTTGTGGTTCATTGATTCTGCATTCCTAGTGCCCAGTTTCAGCAATATATCTCTCACTCAGGTCTGGTTCACTGAAGCATCTCAAGGTTGATTACAGTTGTTTTAGTGAAAGTTAAAGTTTCAGTCATTTTCCCAAGCCGTGTTCCCACTAGAGCAGCTTGTGGCAAAGCCCGTTGTGTGAATCAATGCATAGAGGTAACCAGGGTGACCACCAAGTCCCAGTTGAAGTGCAGAGTGCATTTATTTCATTCATTACCTCACTGACAACAGCAGGTGGCAGAGACACAGGTTCTGTCAGGCTTAGTTCATCCTAGGAAATAGAGGCACATGAGGACACAGGCTCTGTCAGACTCAGTGCAGCCTAGTGTTACCACTGAAGATGAATAGATCACACAGACACAGGTCGAGGTGTGGTGAAAGAAAGAGCCGAGTTTATTTTTCCTCCCAGGATTTTTAGGTTTCTGACCACGGCCAGGAATTGGATGGTCAGGATAACACTTTCCCACTGCACTGGCCATAAGAGATGCCCATCACAAGACGTGTAACAGAAGGAATGTACACATATCTATGTTTACAGTTACTGTCCTGGGAAAGTCTTTAGAAAACTATGTCAGCAAGATCAGAAGCTGAGTTTTCAGGGTGACAGCCTAGCAGACCATGAGGATGGGCAGGGGTTCACTGCCTGCCCCTGTATATCAAAGGACTTCAGACATGCACAGTTTATCCCAAGGTGAGTTTGTCCCATAATCTCTCCCTCTCCCAGCAGGAGGGTCATATATGTGTGTGTGTTATCCTTACACAGGACCACTGCTTCCTCAAAACAGGTAGAGGATAAACAACACTAAGCATCATAAATGGAGTTTTCACATCCTTAGCAGAACTATTCCCTCCTCACCAAATCTTCCAGTTTTAACCCCTTCCTCCCAGCACTTGCTATATGCTGGCTACAGTGGCATGTGACAGAGTGGAAAATGAGACTTCTTATGATTCATTAAAACAATTAATTATAAAAATCAATTAAAACAATTACTTGGAAAAGTTACTAGGAAAGTTGTATAATTTCCAACACTCCTACTATAAAAGTAAAAAAAAAAATAATGTACTGGAAAACCAGCAGTGATAACTCAAGTTGAAAATGAAGAAGGGCACTTTTTTGAGACAAACAAGATTTCTCTCCAAGCCATTGCAGTACCTTCACATAACAGCTTCTCCTGTCTCCTTTCAGGATGCTGATAAAATTATAGCCAAGTGGATCTGGGGTTTTTTTCACTCTATAGGCAGCAATAATGCAACAGTACAGTCTAGTAAACTCAGGGAATGGACTTCGTACAGCTAAACTATGTTGGGTGGAACACTTTGGCTTTTAGGGTAAAAATATACTACTTTGTAAGCATTCAGAGCACTTTAAAAAGAGAAATACAATCTCTGTTTTCCAAAACGTGCATACAATGACAGTAGTAAGGATTTAAAACAGCAAGAGCAGAAGTTTCAGTTCTGAGTTTCCCAGCCCCACATATTGCAGGCTTGGACTTTGAAGGACTTCGACAAACAGCCGAGTTGTTGCTTTGCGTTTCTGTGGCTGTTCTCGAAGCTGTTTGATACGTCCCCTCTTCAAGTGGCTGAGCAAAGTGCGTATAACACATGACGTATTCTCGAGGTTTCTTTAGATACAGCTTGCTGCCGGTGAGCAGATCTCTTCCTCCTGCCGCTTTTCCGGGCTGGAGGGCGTTGTGGCCATCGCGGAGGGTGCGGACGAGGATTTACACGCCACGTCCGTCCGTGCAGCGGACCCGCCTCGCGGATCTCTGCTGCCCTCCAGCGGCCGCCGCCCCGCGCCGCACCCGCTCCGCTGCGGGCCCGCCGCTCCCGCCTTCCTCCAGGGAATCTCGCTTGGAGCCCCGCGGAGGAGAACGCACACGTGTCTCGCGTTTTTCCGTCATCTCTGGCCGCCGCATTTCTAGTATTTCCACCTACGTCCCCGTTCGTCGGCGACCCCAGCGGCAGGGTCTGTTCTCCGCCCCAAAGCGCAGGCACAGACAAAGCCTCGCCCCCGTGTTCCTGAGCTACGTGGCAGCGCCTCTGCTGCCTCTCGCCGGGCAAAGCGCGTCTGCACGGCTGCTAGCCGCAGCGCCGTGCTGCTGCTGCTGTTAGCGGGTCCTCCAGCAAGCAGCCTGGTTTTATAGTCTTACAGGAAACACTCCCGTGTAGACCTCAGCTCATTTATCAAATTGTTTAATTTGGGAATAGATTAAGCATTAAGAAGGTTGTGGGCTGTGCAATAACATATGTCTCGATTCTTTGGGAACTCAAGTCAGCAGATGAAAGTCAAGGTGAAGAGAAGAGCCAGCTGGGAATGTGGTCAGGGCAGAAACTGGAATGAGGTTCTGAACTGCTGGAGCCTGGAACTCCTGCAATGGTTTTTCAACAGACTGGCTGTGAGCAGTCATTAATTTGGGCACTTTTTTGAAGAGCAGCAAGCAATGATTACCTGCAAGAACGAGACCAAAGATGAGCTAGAGGCCCTCCTGGCACCATGTTCCCTGCTGGAGGCTGGGCTAAGAAAAGCCCCAGGGTAAGGGCCTGGGGACTGCAGCCATCAGCCAGCACATCTCCAGTGGCAGCCCCCAGGAAGAATGTGGTGAGCATTCCAGGGTATCTTACAGCTGCCTAGAAAGAGAATGGGCAGGAAAGATGAAGTGAGCAAAAGCAAAAATTAATATTCAATCAGTTAGATTAAAAATGCACCCAGTTACAAGTCTACAGTTCTCTCTCATCACTTATTTTTGTGTCTCACATCTATTCCTTAAAAAAATATTTGAAACAACCTAGGGATAGAATAACATTCTTCATCAGGCAGTAAAATATATTCATAGTAAAGATGTGTCCTGTAAACTAATACAGCAAGAAAAATCTGAAATAGAGTCTTGCATTTTACACAAAATTTAGAAAAATAGTGCTTATCCAGATACCAGTAATAAGGCATAATACTCTTTCTAGGCCTTTCAGATTTCAGATTTCATTGCATTAGATTACTCTAGGTGTTGCAACCATTACAAGAGGGTTTTTTTTTCCTAGATAAATAAACTGATAAACAAAGATAACTACCCATTCTGTGATTTTTTTTCATTTTGCCATCTATGAGGAAATTAGAGACAAGCAGAAGATTATCCCTCTTAAATCTATACATAGTTAAACCCTGTTAAAGCTATAGAGGTTTTAAATGACATTCCATTATTTAAAAGACTTTAATTGTGTGACTTTTTCTAAAAGTATCTTAGTTTCATATTAAAAAAAATATTCAGGAATGATGCAAATCCAGACTGCTTAATGAGTACCTTTTTATTTAGAATAATGAGGGAAGGCAAAATAGGATTTGGGGCCATTTTTGGTTTTGTTTTTCTCCAATAACTCAGAAATCCAAGACATCATTATCGCTTTTGTATCTATGGATTTTAATTCCTGAAGAAGTAAAGGTGAAGAATTAGTAGAAGGAAATGATCATTATCAAGGTTCTAGAATTAGTAAATATGTGTTTCAGTCAAGCCTGAGAACAGCATTTTCTTTTGGCTGCTCAACAACACAAAGCACTGGAGCTGCTGTCAGCACAGAGCACCATGCATGTCCTGAGATGTGCTTTATGAAATATGAGATTTCAGTGCAATCCTGAGACATGATGTGGTATCAAAACTGCCTAATTTTGGATCAAAATCATATTTAAGGGGCATATTTTAATTTCTTAATTGATATTCTTTAATTCATCTTAGAAAGAGATGAGAAGATTAAATTTTTTTTATAGCTTACAGGATGGCTAAAAAATGGCTTACATACATTTTTTCCTGAGTCTGTAGATGCTGTAAAGTGTTTCTAACATCTAATAGTTAAGGGTGCCAATGCTGTGTCCTTGCAATTTAAGAGAACAGTGAAGTTTTTAGGGCAGTCTTCCAGCAAGCCTGTTACTATAGAAGTTATTTCCCAATTTATTATTTGAAATAAAATAACCTGAATTTTAGAAAACACTGCAGAATCACAAATTTTTCATACTTAAGACATCTGGTTTTTAAGTTTCCCTCTGCTCTGGCAGCTTTGGCACGAAATGTATTTTACATACCCCTTCAATGAGTCACAAGTGTCTATTGAACTCTCTTTGTGGTTGTAGTGGGTTTAGCATTGGCTGAAATCACCAGTGCATCTACTAAAATTATTTATTCATTTCCTGCTGTGAGATATGAATTAGGAGGAAAGCAAAGAAGGCTCAAAACTTAAAAGGTATAAAGAAAACTGTAGTAACAGAACTAAAAGAATAATAAGAATCAGAATAAAACCTTCAGAACACTTCTCCTCCCCTCTCCACAACTTCTTTTCTTTCCCTGCTGACAACAAAACCTGGGATTTTTCTATCAGTTACCACCTCTACAATAGTCTTTCATCAGTTCTTGTAGGGAGAGGAGTTTCTCTCACCATGCCATGGAGACTTCTCCACAAGAAACAGTTCTCCTGTGGCTTCAGTGTCACAGCAAATCAGCCGCCCAGGAAAGGAAAATCTGTTCCCAGTGGGAAAATTCCTCCCATGCCTTGCAGCTTTCCCAAAGCTGCTTTCATAGGCCATGTCAACTTATGGGGTAGTATTTTAAGAATGAGCTGTTCTAGCATAAAAAACCCAAAAGTTCTCTTATCTCTGGGAACAGCGGCTTTTCTTCTTCTATCCCTGGGGCAAAGTTTCTCATCTCTCTCTGTTCAAGCTACTCATTGGATTACAGCTTTTCAGCATCTGCACTCTCCAGCACGAACGCCCTCTTCTCATGGACTGTGGGTGGATGCTGCATCCCCCCATGCACTTCATGAATTACAGGGAAAAAACAAAGTCTAATATATCAAAAATCTATCTTCACCAAAGCCTTACAAAGAGAATTTCAGCCCAAGACCAAGCCATCTCCTCAATCATGTCGTAACTAGAATTTGACTACTTCTTTACTAGAAGTATGTCCTATGTTGTTTTCCTTACGTGTCTTCACCCTCTCATTTTCCTGATTCGGGAGAGAATTGGTGTTTGTAAGTTCATTTGTTCTCAAGCTTTATCAATTGAAACAGTTTTATAGAGTTCTGGAGCACTGAAAGGTGGATCTCACCCAGGCTGTGCATCGGGAAGATCACTCACCGTGCCTCTCACTGCTTCTCGTGCAGTCTCTGCTGACACCATGCGAGCCATGCCGGCCGCTGGCTCCACTCAGCCTTTTCTTCACACGGAGCACTGGAAACCAGAAAAGCTGTTGCTGCCATTTTTTCCTTCTCTGCACAGCATGGCTGGCTAAAAGCGGATAAACAAAGTTCATTGAGAGCCATGCAAGGCAGCAAGGGCTGCATGCCACTTTCCGTGTTGCACTGATTCCGGCCGCGCAGTTCTGGCCATGTGGCCGTTCCCTGTACGAGGTGGCAGCGGCCACTCCAGGCCGCTCCTGGCCTCAGGGCCATCCCCAGCACTGACTGCAGGGCCACTCCCGGCGTTGGTCCCGGCGACACGGCTGTTCCCAGTGTGATAGAGCCCCTGGCCGGCGTGGCCTGGCGGCACCACTGGAAAAAGGACCAGAGGGCTCTGCTGGGAAGGGGCCTGGCCCCGCTGGGAAGAGGCCGCAGGCACCTGCCAGGACAGGGCCCGGTGGGCTCCCCGGTGAGGGGCTCGGCCCGCTCACCACCCCTCAGGGGCTGAAAATCTCGGCACAGGCCACATGGGGCTGGTCCAACCAGCACACAATTACCTCTTCAAAAGGCAGAAGCCAAGAGAGAGATTTCCTGGCCTTGCCCAACTTCAAAATGTGAATCTCATAGAGGCAGACCTAGCTTCTAAGTGGTTCAAAAGGTTGTCAATTCTCAGAGCCAGACAGCTATTAGCTTTTGCTAGGCACAGCCAGACCTAACCCCTACCAGAAAACCCTACCAGAAAAATCATTTCCATGTGTGGCTTCTTCCCTTCTCACCAAATGTCAATTAATGCAAAATTAATTAATTAATATCAATTAATGCAAATCCAGCACAGTGGTGGACTACCATTTCATTACCATTTGGAGAGTCTCATTGCTCTTTTACATCAATCACTCACTCTCTCCAGTCTAATATTAAGGAGCGAAGAGGTAATGTTTCATATTTGTACAATCACAAAAGAAATATTACCAAATTCCTTATCTTCTGGCATAGTCATAAGCATAGTGAGAGGGAACATTGCATCACATTACCAAAAAGCTCCAAAACAGAGCCTCAAAAACCTTGAGTGCTCACATATCTGAAAAACTACTCTGTAAGCATCAGGTAAAACACACTGAACGCTATAAACCTTGCATTATCATCTGTGCTAAATACGATCTAATAAATAGTCACACTTGCTCCCAATACACTACATATATAGATATTTTCATTTTACATGTAGCCAGAAGAGAAGGATGATAATAAATTACTTGAGGTGAGGCTAAAAAATAAGTCTCTTTACTATAACCACTTTCAACCCCACACACCTAAAGTTAGTATCTTCTCTTGGGAGCTTTAAACCTCTTTAGTTCTATACACAATTTCAAAAGGCCAGAGATACCTGGTGATCTGTGGGAGCTTACACAAGGAATTGGGGAAGTCTCTTAGGCTTCACAATTTAGGAGCCTGTGACTAGTTTGATGGCATCAGTCTGGACAGTCCAGAGAACAGCTCTGGAGAAGAACTGTGTTGGGAGAAGAACTGTGCTGGCAGAATATTTGACACCTGGAGGCTTCTGTTTGAGGACTGATTCACCTCGTTTCTGTTGCAGCTTTTACAAGCTCCATTGGAAGGAAATAGATACAGACAGCTTATGCTGGGGAAAAACTTACATATATGTATTCTGAATTTTTAATTTTTTTTACATGTGATCAGTCTTGTAATCACCATTGGAAAAAATGTGCACTGTTGTAGAAAACAACAGTGCAACTTTTAAATAAAAGTTTATTTAAAAAAAAAAAGTTAATTTATTTTGAACAGATAATGGATGCAGGTAATCTTTGAATACACCTAATGAGCATATTTGGTTTTTGAAGTCAATTTTGTGTCTCAGCAGGCATCCTTAGTGATATTTTTAGTTGCAGTAAATAATTTCATAAAATAATGAGGTTTTCAACAGGGAATTTAGTCAAGTTAGAATTCCAAGACTAGAATACATTTCCCAGGAACTGCAGATTGTTTTTTTCAAGAGAATAGAGCATCTCGGAAACTATTCAACATAAAAGGAAACAGCACAGTAAAATTCCACAGGAGACACTCCCTATGCTGTTACTTTACTGTAGTGCATTTTAATTTGCATTATTATTACTAAAACATGGCCTGGAGTTAAATTTTATTAAATTTATTAAATCGTTAAAATGAACTATTTTTTCTGTATAAGATCTTGAGTTTAGACTTTTAGCTTTAAACAGGCATTTTGTTCTAGAGGCAAATTAACAGTCTGTTTTCATGTTGTTATTGAGAGTTTCTGAGAGTCCTGCTTAAAAAAAAAAAACACCTGAATGTCCCCAAGACCCCATCTACCTCTTCAAAAGAATTTTAAAGCCCTTGCCCAACTCACATCACTGACCTATATAATAACACAGAATGCTGCATGGATTGCTAGTGCCTTTAACTATATTTCTGCAGAACAAAAATTAAGAAGTGCAAATTGCTATACTTTTCCACTGTAATGCAATTTTACCAATATTAAATTTATTTCATTCGTATTCCTATTTTTTGTAACAAATGTTTATCTAGACGCTTCATAACACAATTAGAAACATCATGAGGTCTGTGTTCAGTTTTGTATTTAAAAGTCAGTCATCAACTGGCCAAAACAAAACATGTATGTATGATCCATTCTTTTTATGCTCAGAAGTGTATTCCTTTATCACTGTCATCTTAGTTCCAAGTTTCAAAGGCAGGATTCAAAATCCACTACAGCTGATGGAAGTCTTTCCATTGATTTTCACTAGGCTTTGGTCAAACCCCAGACGTCAATGAACAAGCTGAAACTCATTGAATCTCCATGTTTACAGAAGTGATGAAGCAAGTCAAAAGCCTCATTTAATCTCACTGTGGGGGACAGGCCACTGATGAAAGAGCACACTAGCAAAAGGCAGATTTTGAAGAGACAGACCTGAAACAACCTGCTGTGCAAGTGCCATTTAATTCTCTGATCTTAATTTCTCTTGATACAACCTGCTACAAACTGAACATTTCAGAATAAACATAAGGCTATTCATGTTCCCTGTCTTTGTTTTCAATTACCTTTGATGTTGGCATAATGGATGAATGTACATAACGTAGTAGAGTGTAGTGGGTACCTGTAAACTTGAAGGGAGCTTTATCCCATGGGTGAGACTATGTGGCCCTGTCAGACCACCCAGGGAAATCCTTGACTCCAGCTGTTTCCCTCTGCCCAGCAGCCCAAAGTCTTTTTGTTGCTCTTTCCTTTCACAGGCATCCTTCTAGGTTTGTGGTCAGCAGCAATTGACTAACTTTCAGTTGATTCAACCACTTTTTCTTACTAGCCCAACATGCAACACATCTTTCTTAAAAGTGCATAGTCAGTTGGATTATTACATAGGTTTGTGTAAAACTAGGTGAGAAACTGGCACAGCTTTGTTGTCTCCAAGACAGTGAGCATTTACATCAGCTGTCAGTCCAGGAAGGTAACCCAGAACTTGGGATGGTAAATTCCTCTGAGGAATTTATATCTGTACTAAGGCTCAGTATAGAAGCCTCATGTGGTTCTAGTTGATGCTCATCTCCAGGAATGTTATCATAACATTTGCAAGTAGAAAGTATGTTTGGTAATAATCCCAGTCATAATCTTCAATTAACACTATCTTTCATGAGGAAAAGACCAAAAGTTCCCAAGGCCTCTGGTCCCTCCTAGCAGCACACACACACAAATTCTTCTATTGCAAATATCATATCTGTCAGCACAAAAAAAGAAATTATTCATGTCAGTGCCAGTTACCAAATGTGTTTCTGTGTTTAGAATTCATGATAATTTATTCTAATGATTTTCTTAAGAATCTATACAAACTGTTTAAATTTTTATTTGTTCTCATATCAGCTGTTATACCAGATAGGGTCTAGACATATACAAGATAAGGTCTGCTGATTTTAGCAACTGAGTGCTTGGATACAAAATGAGCAGACTCACTGAAGCAGATGAATAAGCCTCTACAGAACGCCCACAACATTACAATATTTTTCTACATGCAAGAACACAAAATGGAAAAACAAACTCAAATAGAAAACAAAATCAATTCTCTTGGGATTGTCTGAATCAGAATTCTAAGTGGCCTGAAAGCCTGAAAACATTTAAATGGAAAAATATACTCATTTGATAGTGCTGTGCACCTCCACTGGAATACTGCAAGAAGAGAAATTATATATGGTCATAAAAAATTAAATCAATTCAAAAGCCTTTTTGCTACTTCTTTAGCATATAATTGCACATACAATCTGAATCAGGTATAATATTGTTTCAGGATGTTGACTTATCCATAACCTCAGGAGAGGAAATCCCGGCCTTTTTCTTCTCCCTGTTGAAATAGCATGTGTTGTGTGCCTTCAAAATTGTTGATAGCCTTTTCCCCAGAGAGGTTTCTTTAATGAATATTTAGTACTGTCACCAAGCAGTTAATGGTGAATTTTTGGTTAGACCCTAAGGTGTCCATCATGGAAGGAGACAGGACAAAAAGGGGAAAAGCCTTTGTTGCAATTTCCAGTTCTGTGGCACTGACAGGAGAATCTTTTGCACATCCATATACTTAGGGCATTAAAGCAAAAGATAGACAATGACAGGAGAATTAGTGTCAATATAGCATGTTATACAGGTCTGTGAACCCTGCATTGCCTCAGATTCCTGAATCTAAAAAATATTGCAGCAAGACTAAGTGCAGGTTGTCAGATGACAACATAAGTTTCGTAAAAAGCAAGAATCCAGAAAATAAGGAATTTTCATAGTTCGTAGATTCTACATGGAATATACATGCTACTGAAGGAAAAGTAGATAGTAGCATTTTCAATGATGAAAGCAAAATCAAAACCAAATAAAAATGATAGATCTGCCTTTACAAAAAAAATACTGATGGAAATCTCTTTGAGGGAAAAAAGTATAAGGACATTTTATTTTTAAAAAAGAACTTCATATTGTCTAAGGTAGAAATCTTAGTACTGTCTTGTGTGACGAAAACTTGGTTGAACTAAAATATGTATCTGCATAAAAAGAGAGGATATTAACCTTTTCTATTCAAATTAGACATGCGTTTGAAGGAGAATTTAAATTGAGTAGTAGCCTGGAAGCTTTGATTTACATCAAATAATTGGATATGTACTTCCAGCATGTAAAGCAGCCAGCAGCTGAAAATGATCTGAACCAAAACAATATTTTCAAAATCATCACTGAATTATCTGGAAAAATGGCCATGAGTATTGGGAACAAAACAAAGAGTGAAAAAAGTATTAAAGCAGAGATGATTCACATAGGAAAATCTTATATATAAACTAATAGCCTCTCTAACTGCTACTGGAATTGAGAATTTTATTAAAATGTCAACTAGGTGGTCAAGTGCTCAGGTCAGAAAAACAAATCAAATGCTGGAAATTACAAAGAAAGGAATAGAGGACACAACAGGAAACATTTTTTTTTTTTTTCCTATAGGAACCCCATGTTCCTGTATCTTGTGTATTCTGGGGTGTTATGACTCTTCTATCCCAGGGACTAGAATGGATTCAGAGAAAGGCAGGGATGATCAAAGTCTGGACCAGCTCTGTGAGGAGCAAGTACCAGCACAAGAAAGAAACTGCTGAGAAGGGATTACTGTGGAGGCCTCTGCAGCCACTAGCAACACAGAGAATAAACAGAGAACAATTGTGTTTTACAGTTGAAGAGACAGCAGTATTGCTCTCAAATAAAGCAAGCAGGCAGCAGATGCAGAACAAACAACAGGAGGTGATCTTCCACACAATGCGTAAATAAGCTATAAAAACTCTAGAGACAGTGTTGTTCAATGCAAAATGGATTTTTATATGGATTCAATAAGTGGTTGGACAAATGCAAGAAGAAATATCCACCACTCTCTGAAAATACCACTAAGTGATCACAGGGTTTTGTATCTGCATTAGACATCTGCTGTTGGTTGCTGCAGACTGGTAGGTTAGAAGGACCATTGGCTTAATGTGTCATTTTTATATTCTTAGGCTACTGTAGTTTTGTGCTTCTGTCTTAACAAATTTAATTTGTATTGTGCATTAGGTTGATGCACAACACAAATTATCTTCCACCTGTCAAAAAGGACAGGGGCATCAGAGAGCTGTTGCTAGGGATCAGTAAACTAGAATTAAATAAAAATATATTGATAGTGATTTTACCATCAAAAGCAGCAATAGGCATTTCTTACCCAAAGGTGGATTTGTTGCCATACAAGCAGAAGGAATATTAAAAAGCGATATAACAAGATTTCCACTTAGAAATCCAAAGGCATTTGGGGTGTTTGGCATATGGAAATTTAAGTTACCCATTCATACTTCCTTTGCAAGGCTGTGAAGGCAGTAGTGGGGGGTGATGGATGTGGGCTGTATATTCAAAGGCTGATATAACCTACAGAGACTTAACATCTTGGGCTTCTAGCATTAACATTCAGAGCTGAGGTTCTTCAGAAAGAGGTTCAGGAGTGAAATTCCAGTTTTGCCACTTTGAATTTCTCCCTGGAGTGCTTACCTCTCTTCACTAACTGTGTGGGGAGCTAAGGCACTGGGGCTTGCTATGCTAATACTGAGCTTTGGGACACTGTTGCCCTTTGAAGATCTGTCACTGCATGCCAGAATCCTGTTGGATTTTGCAGGAACATCACAGAGCCTCCAAGAGTGCCAGGGAGGCCAAGAGTGGAGGCTCCAGCTCGGGTGGAAGCACAAACCACAGAAGGTCAATGACTCATGACTACAGGAATGCAGCCTTGGGAGCTGGGAAGAGCTGGTTTGGGGAGCAGGGAATTGCAAAGAGAGCAAAGATGTATCTTATTTATGTAAACCATCCTGTACATAGTGAAAACACAAGATAACAGGGAAGTGGAGATAACAGACACAGTCCCTACTAGGGGACAAAGGAAGAGCAGGAATTGCTCCAGCAGCCTCTCTTCTAGTTACAAAGGAATAATATCTGAGTAATGTCACTGCTCCATGACTGCTACCACCTCCCTCACCTTTTGTAATGAGGGAACACTTTCTGATTTGCCATTCCTTTTGCTCCCATGATCCAGCAGTTTTATGTAAAGAGTTTTCCTTTATCAAATTCTCAGGTTAAGTAAATAAGTACATTGAAGAACAGTTTGTATCTCTCTATTTTCTGCTTCTACTTTCCCACAGGACAGTGTGATTTATTACCACAGTAATTTATTATCAAACCAGTGTGGAATGGGGTGCAAGAGTTGTGATGATGTGCATGCACTGGAAATGTTTAACAGTTTAGAAGTGAAATTAAAATTACGAGATGGCAACACAAACTGTGAAAATACCTGTTATATGAGAGACAAAGAACCAATGTTTCAATGAATGTCACTAGTTCTTCCATAATGTTTAAAAAATAACATAGAAAAAGTTATTTCCAGAGTAGATAATTGGATTCTGCCTATTTAATGGACATTACTTAGCAATGACTGCTCACTCGTGGAACTTTCTCTTTATCCCTTCATAGATGGAGTGTGCTCTAGATAGGACACATTGCTGAGGGGACTGGATTTTGTTTGTCTCCCTAAAAGACTTGATATGTTTCAGGAAAAATCTTACAGATGAAGTAAAATAAATCTTATTTCCTCTGTATTTCTTCCTGTATGACTATTCTGATAGTAGAGCAAAATATTAACTTTTTGAACTATGACAACTTCAAGAGCTTTAGTAGCTCAAGTCACAGAAATTCAGTGTACAACCTCCTTTGCAGCTGCCATCATAATTTCTCTAGTTACCTTCTTCATCAGGCAAAGTGCCTGATGTACATCTTGGAACTTGCTGCATTTGAAGTTGTATTGTTATTGCCACACCTTTGAAAGATAGAATCTGGAGTTCAGTCATCACAATGCAAATATCACCCCAAAGTAGGTGCCTCCCACACTGTTCTCAGCCAGGTGCCAGTGATGCACTGCATGGGTAAATCTCAGTTGTGTGTTGGTATTAAGGACGCCTATCAAATACACAAACTTCATAGCTCAGCAGGTACAGGCTGGGGAATGTTTACTTTTTTATTAATAACCAACACAATAGAGCAATAAAGTGCAGGATATACCTGAAAAAATGAGCTCTGTAGAAAGGGGTGAGAAAGTCCTTAGTTTAGGGGAGAAGTGTCACAGCAATCTTCAAGGATATCAGAGATGGAGAATGTCTAGAAAGGGACCAATAAATGAGATTTTTTGGTGATAAATGTGACCTTTAACATAAAAGGATGAAGAGAGACATTTCTGATTGTGTGGGCCAGCGTAGAGCCTACAACAGATTGTCTGATTGTAGGCAGACTTAATGTTTTTTGGTGTGGGGTTTTTTTGTTGTTGTTTGGTTGCTTTTTAATTTTTTGTATGAAAAGATAAAAATATAGTTTTCTTTCTTTTCACTGATGTCATTTACAAGACTGCTTGTAACTGTGTAGCTGTCCTGGCTGTTTGAGAAGTTGTAAACAAATACTTTCCACACCAGTTATCTTAACCTGAATCAAGTGAAACAGGATATTTGCCTTTGGATAATATTACACAACTTCTGCCCTTAAAAGTAGGAAACTGAAATTTTCAATGAGGACATTTTGTCCCAGCAGGCTGTTTTGGGATATTCAGCTGGTAATATGTTTTTTTCCACAAAAGCTGCCTATGTTAGTTTGAGATCTAGAATCATATGAGTCAAGAAGGATGTAAAACACTGAGGACTGTGCCTGGCACCCAGCAGTCTCCAGGGTATATCTAGCAGTTGTCACTTCTTCATACAGCTTAGCACTTTTTTCATTAATTGTTAGAAAACATTAAGAATTCCTCTCATGCCTTCTATCCAGTATCATTATTGCACTCATTACTGAGTTAATTGCAGTAGGCAGTCATTATTTTAATACTTTTCCTGTCACCTGTTTAAAAGAACTGCATATAAGCATTAAATAATACAACTACTTAGTAACAGCATTGGAAATGGAATTCAGACATCTAATGGAATTATGCTACTCTCTAAGCTCACAATGTTAAAATGCAACAAAAAGCAAAATAGGGAACTGGAATGAAGGCAAAAAACTTGCTCTGTTTTAATTAAGGAACAGTTCTTACAGCTCAAGTTAGACTATAAGTGTACAAAAATACAAAACAAGATAAAACTTCCCATTGCATCTTATTTTAGCTGGAACTACAAAATGAACTAAGAAAAATAACAGAGCATGTGCCTCAAAAGAAATATAATGGACAAAAGAGAAAAGGTTCCGTTAAATTGAAATTACAGTTGTCTCACATTTCTTAACATTGAATGTACTACCGCAAAACAGAAACAAAATCTAGGAAACATTACTGTTCAGGTGTTTTCATCATGTTAAACCTTTTTTGCATCAGATGAGAGAAAAGACTTATTGAAAAGAGACAGTTAAATAGGACAAAATCCTTCATATGCTTTATATTGAAGAAAAAAAAAGAACCAAAGTTCCAGTCATCCATGAAAAGAATACAGTAATACATTATAAACTGCATGCTAATCATAGGAAAAATATTTGAAAGGATGAGGGTCATATCCAGTCAATTCACAGTCAAATCCTCCTGGGTTTTGCATTGTATTTTGAATAGTGTAAATACATTTATACAGATGAGTCCCAGTTCACACCCTGTGGAAAAACCGCAGGAGAAATGGTGCAGTGGTAGTGGGCCAGGAGGATGCTCCGTGCCTGCTCCTCTACCTGTGTCCTGTTTCCACTCTGGGCTGTTTGTAGGATGGTGGCAATCTGAACCCATACTTTTTGTTCTCTGACTGTTTTCCTGCTGTGCTGTGGCTCTGGTGATGCTGCCCAGCCCTAGTCCCATGTCCAGCAGGGCTGAACAAACTCATGGCGTGAGATGCAGTGCTCTGAGTGTTAACAGAGTCACTGAACCATTTTGTTATGGTCCAGCTATGCTCCTTGCTAAAAGTTTCCTGCCAGTGATACACTGCAACAGTGTAGGCTACAAATGCATTACAGCTGTCAGCCAGCTGTAAATAACAACTAGTTGCATTCAACACGCCAGACCAGTGCAAGAGCAGAGCCTGAGGAATCTATTTTGTTTGGAATAAAACCAAGCCTTAGCCATAGTTCTGTCCAAATAATTAAACTGAAGCTTCAGTGCCCTTGAAAAAGAATCTAGGATTGCTATTAAATAAAGATTGAATATTGAAAACTTTCTTGATGAGGAGAAAATGTCAAATTAATGTACATTTGCAGTCAGGACACAGCCGTGGAAAGTTACCTCAATTTAAGTCACTGATTGAGGTGTGGGAAGTAAAACAGTGATTTCAGTTACTTCCTCAAAGAGGAAACTGGAATGAGAAGTCAGTATAACAAGTCATTTGTTTACTCCCCAACTCCACCAAACATGGCTCAAGCATGAGGCAAAATTTGCAGTTAATTACAGATGATTGAAACAGTGAAAAACAAATCTAAAAGTAATGTCAAACGAAGCAGAAACAGAACACAGTATTTGGGGAGGTGACCAAGAAGTGCCAGTTCAGCATCACAACTCAAGTGGCAGCTGTAGCAGTGATCAGCTGATTTCTGGAGGTCACAGATGTAACACTGAAGTGAGATTGTTCCTTTGCCCAGAGATTTGCAGATACAGACTTGATATTGGTAAGAATTCCTGGTAAAGCAATGCAACTTTTAAGAGACACCAAATAATGTTTATAGTGATTATAAAATGTAAATTGTAGAGGCTGATATTAGATTATTCTAACATTTATATGATTTATATCATGCCTGAGCTACTTCTTTGTTACTTCTGGCAGGAAATGGCCTTGTCCTGGCAAGCAGCAGGATGTGGTGCATTAACTGCTATACTGGAGCCTGCTAAAATATTTTCAGATGCAATAGCTGTCTTTCAGTTACTCATATAATGCTTTATTAAAATTCCAGCAGGAAACATCAACTATCTCCTTTGTTGCCAAATAATTATCAGCTTTAATAAAGACAGCAAGTTAAAACAAAAACTTGAATGAGCATTTCTGGCTAATGTCTATACCTAAATATCAATATCTTCAATCAAAAGAGGACAAAGTCAAGGTTGAAGTTAGAGTAACATGGCCTTCATGTTTTATAGATTAAGTCTTTCATGAATGTGTCTACACTATAGTTTAATTTTTCATGTGATGAATACTGAATTCCTTCTCTTGTCTGCACTTTTGAAATTTGATGAAATGGAGATTTTGTGTAGAAATAATTAAATAACCAAGCAGAGTTGCCATTTTAACTTTACTGGAAAACAGAAAGTTAAATGGGTCCATTTTGTTCTGAGCTTTGACATGAATTACAATAAATGTCCTTCCTTTCTTTAAAAGCTTGCTTGGAGAAGTGCCATCAAATCAAATCTTTCTACATCATTCTTTACCAATAAATAAACAGTTTCAGCATTTAATGCAGTTAGCAAACAAGACTGGTTCTTCCAAACTGGAATTCAAGATGCCTTTTTCTTTTCCACACCACCTACCCTCAGCCCATCTGGAACCCTTTCTGGTTCTGTCTTCTGGAAAGTTATTTCCAGCTATTGATTTGCCATTTCTTAAAACAGCACCATTTACAAGACAGTAATAAGTGTCATTTCACATAAGGTTAAATATTTGCATGAACTGATTTTTCAGAGTTATCCAGGATAAATTTGTCCTTATTTTCTTGGGTATGGCTGTTAGCTTATTTTTTTTTCTATAATGCCCCAATTCTTCTAAAATCAACAACACTCAGAGGGCTTGTTACACTGCAACTCAGCAAAAATGCTATAAATTTGTCTAGGATTTCAATTTATTCAAGGTCAGTATTTTAGTTCACAGTTACACCTATGAATCTGACATTCACAAAACACAAATGGTGAGATTAACCTGCTTCTGAACAGTGAAAGATAATCTCTGTCTGACCTAAATCACTTCAGAATAGTAGAAGTTATTAGTACAATGTGAGTCTTTCCTTTTACATGACTTACATCCTGTTTTCAAGTTCAGACTAGTTAGGGTGTCTCTAGCCTTTGTAATCTAATCCCTGTCTTTTCATTGGACTGTGGGTGGATTTGGCTAGAAAACTTCTCAATGATGGATATTGTTGTAGTGCAATTTTATTCTGAAAACGCATCAAAATGTTCTGCCTAGTATTCCTCCTCTTGTGGATCCCTGTTTGACAGCCGGGATTTATGAATTACTATGAGCCTTGCCAATATTGTGTTTTATTCAAATATTTCATCAATTAAGGGGAATTCTGTTCAGATAATGTGAGGGATGTGAAAGCTAGATCCCTTGTTAGACTGCTTTTTGAACAATTTTCTGGCAAGTCTCAAGGCAATGAACTGATGCCTCCTGGATGTCATTTTACTCTCTATTTTCAGCACAGAAATGAAACCTGAGTTGCATATATTAGTATCAGAAAAAATCATAAATGTTGAAGCTTTGGGAAACTAAAATACCAAATTTGAGATCCACCAGCTGCTTTTTCCACAGACAACTATGCAGCCTAGTTCAGAGCTATTTTCTAAAATTTTCAGCTATTTTCAGCCTGCCATTCTTGTAAATGAAAATAATTTACATGCTGAACTTATAGCAGATTTCTTGTAAATGGCTTGAATAATAATCACTCTTGGGACAATATTTCTGCTTATATTATCCTTGTGTGCCATGGGTTGATTTCTCAGCATTGAAGTTCTCGTATTTGTGTGGTTGTTTACTTATCTTCCCTTTAGCAGAAAGGGGATGATCATATGCAGTGGCCCCCAGTACGACACAGACAGAGAATGTTTCAAAAACCACATACATAATCTTTGTGGAGAGCTCACACATGCTGTTACAAGGCACCAAAAGCTGGTTTTTTGCTAAATGTCATTTTCTTCTCCCACAGGACAGAAATAGAGTGGCAGAAGAAAGAAAAATAATCACAAGCAGCTGAAGCCCTCCCCTACATCCTTCTGCATTATTTTGCCATGCCAGAGGTAGGTAGCTCACCCACTTGAGTAGGTGACCCAAGCTCTGGAAGGCTAATTGGTAAATTACTTTCACAGACCTTGACTGTGCAGATGTTGCTGTCAACTGGAAGAACATCTGCAATATGTGAACATTTGAGTGCAGACTGCCCTGTGAGGTTGTCTCCTCCTTCCATTGCATCTTCTGAGGTGAAACCAATTTCAGGCAGGGCAACACCACTTGCCAAGGCCTGCAGTCCTGCCCTCCTGGTCAGCATTTGCACCCTCAGCCACCACTACCTCTGGATCAAGACTGAGCTGCCATGTATGTCCCCTGGCTGTATCATGTATGACTATGGCCTGGGTGGTCAAGCCTGATCAGGGGGTATTGCTGTCTGCTGAAGGCATGTAAACTGCTGCAGAATGCATCTCAGTGCATCTTGTGCCTATGTTCAAAACGGCAATTGTTTTAGTGTCAGTATTGCAAGAAGGGTGTGGTTTAGAGCAGAGTTCAAAGCTCCCCAAAATGTGGGGTGAAAAAGCACAAGAGGATACAATGCTCAGTCAAGTTACTCAAGCTTTTTCAGAGAAGAATTAAATTTTTATTGATTCTCTGTCCTTGTGAGACCCCTGAGCACTGACCACAATTTCTTAAAATTGTGTGTCTGTCTTTTTGCAGCCTTTTTAAACTTCACTGTCAGTCTCTTCATGAACCTCAGAGAGCATCAGGACTTGCCATTTTAGAAGTACTACTGGGAAAATCCCCTTTTGGTTCTCTGCCCAGAGAACACAGAGGAGAACCTCCCCCAGGTGTGCTCAACACTGGCAATGAGCAGCTCAGAGCAGCATCACACACGTGGATGACAACAGTGTGTGAAAAATGAGCTCCCCTCTGCAGCAGGGCATCAGCCTAGCCCAGGGGATTGGGCACAGTGGTTGCTGATGCTTGGTACAAGAGTGAAACCCTGAAACAGGGCTCATGTATGTATGAGGTGATTATTCACTTTCTCTCCTAGGACACTTAGGGTTGAAACAGCATCAGACATCAGTGTAGACGGCTGTGAGCCTGAATTTTAGTGTGCTATTCAAAATTGTGTCTTTTGCCATTTCTCTGGCTACCACTTCAATTATGCAGGGAAAACTGCCTTGGCATCTTTAGTGTGAGAGTTGTTAATTTTACAGAACAATCCCTTAAATGGGTAGAAACTCAAATATAAATGCATGATGCTGGATCTATTGCACCCACTGAGAACATACACTAACATCCATGCCAACTATTCTTGGTTATAAATGATATAAATAATTGGTTGGTTTAAGGGTTTAAAATATTGATAGTAACACATGCAAATTTAAAGGAGGCTGTGTAATCTAGTCATTGGGACTCTGCACAGCCATCCTGGCAACTGTTTACCTCTTTTATGGGCTTGTTGATGTACTTGAGCAAATCACGTCATTGCTGGTCCTGTGTCACCCCAAGAATGTCCGAACTGTTGTTAGATAACACCAGAAAAAGGAGCAATGTGTAAGGTGATTGGTATCTTAATGCAGAAAACACCGCATCAAGAAACCATATATCCTTCTAGAAATCACTGATTACAGTGCCTCAGAGACAGCTAATCCTGTGCACCAAAACACATCTCCAAATCTCAAGTTGAAAGTCTCAGAAATAACTCATGCAGTAATAGTTATTCTGTATATGGTGGAGATTTGACCAACAAAAACAATACAGTGAAAAAGATCTCATCAATATACAGAAAATGCCATGTATAAA
Source organism: Parus major (assembly GCF_001522545.3). Taxonomy (NCBI): domain Eukaryota; kingdom Metazoa; phylum Chordata; class Aves; order Passeriformes; family Paridae; genus Parus; species Parus major. The sequence goes on from NC_031771.1 coordinate 55,827,465, forward strand.
AACTTCTTTTGCATTATTTCTATTCTCTTCATGACAGAAACATTGTACCACCAAGTGTCAAATGCAGATAAAAAGGTTGAACTCCTCCAAATTTCTTTAGAGTATCTTTCAAAATTAAACATGCATGGAGTTTTGTAATTTTTGATCACACCCCAATACACAGGGAAGTACAGACATGAATTAATCTACCCATGAAATTTAATAACTCATGTTTACATGATCTTGAATGAGACTCATGGAAACAAACAGTAAATATATGCTTTAAAAAAAATCTAGCTACTGTTGTTTTGACTAACAATGAAATCAGTCTTGCAGTCACCTACTGCTCTTACTTAAGCAGGAAAGAGTAAAATTGTAGACAAACTGGCTTAAACACCATAGTGTTAGAAACATTAGTAAATAAGCAAAAGGGGAAAAACACTGAATCAATTTCATAGAGATGAAACCCTCAACAGATATATAGAGATACAGATGCAGAATTATGTCATTATATAGAGATATACTGATGACCAGATATATCACTATATGGAGAGATATACATGTACTTAAATAAGCCACCCTCCTCTGTTGGTTACTGTTAAAAATAAATGCATAAAATTGTAAAGAAATCAGTGCTCTTTGAAAACTGACGCAAAAACTAAGAATAGGAGACAGAGAAAATTAAGATAAGTGAGAAAATATTTTTAGGGTTTGATGAAGAAAGCTTATAGAATGAGATAAAAAGTTTTACATAATAACTGTGGGTCGAGTTTTTATATCTCTTTGAGAAATGATACTAGTGTGATATTTGCACCAAATTCAGTGCAAGATTGACAGCTATAATGCTAACAATTAAGAAAATAAATAAGCTTCTAGTTTGTACATTTGAAGAATGTTAGATATCATGACCAATAAAAACATGAAAGAGGATTTCTATTTAAAGGCTGAGATTCAGAAAAAAAATAGGCTGAAAAAAAAATTTAATCAAATCAAGCCTCTTTAGCAAACAGAGAATTCATACATAATCACATCTACACTTCTAACTACAGAAAAGGGATTTGCTTATGAAGAGTACCACATTTTTCTACTTATTCATAGTTTGAACAGGGGATGCATAAAATAGATCATGACATAATGCCAGAGCCTGTCACAAGGATGGCAAACCTAGAGTTAGACCATCAAGCTGGCTTGAGACAGGCGTAGAGACATGCACGTGTGAGCCAGCGCTAACCTTGGAGCTCTGGGCTTCTCTAATCTAACAGCTGACCATAAAAAAAAAAGGACATAACATAACCCTGCTACTTTGGCACCTCAGTCATTCAACTTGCTGAAGTTAGGTTTTTAATGCTAAACAATATTTTTTGGCACTTCTGATCCCTAAAGTACCATTCTTGTTTTGCTGAACTAAGAAAACAGAGGCTACTCAATAAATCTGACCAGTGACGTGCAGTATTGCTCTATAAATCAGCATTTATTCCTGGGTTATCTAATAGATAGACAAAAAGACACTAAAGAGAAAATAAATACATTTTCAGGCTTAAATTCCCTTCAAATAACTCTCAAGTGCTGGAAGAAAATATTTACAAGCTTGTAAATTGAAAATTATGCCTATGTTAGAAGGAGATTTCACTGTAAGACTTAGCTCTGAAAGACTGAATGAAAACTGGAAAGAGGGATTGCATGCAGCATCCACTACACCCTTAGAGACAGTACAGTAGTTTGATGAAGTCCATAAAGTTGTCATGGACTACACTGCAGGGTACCACATCTCCAAAACAGGCAACAGATTCTTTGTGGGCACCATCTGTAATTGTCCTGACTTCAACCACTGACTGCAGTAAGCAGGTGGCAATTATAACTATGGGATTAATGACTGTGACAGCTATGACTATATTCCTCTTCCAGTTAATGCTATTCTATGGCAGGCAAGATGCATTTCTTTACATGCTATAATTATTAATGTGAGGGATGTCTGGGTAGTCCAAACACATATGCTTTGAATTCAGTCATTCTTTGGATCTACTAGCTAGATTGCATCCTGCTCCATATTTCTCCTGGATAATTATATGAACTGGGAGTCTGGCAACTCATTAGGGCACAGATGAGCTACATTTAAAGTATTAAGAAAGAACTTGTATTACTTTCTACTCTTTGCTTATAAATATTTGGATTTTTCCATGTATTCAGTCAGGGCTACTTAGGAAGACAAGAGGTGCTGTGGTAGCAATATCTCTTTCTGCTTATCTGTTATGACAGCAGCTCTCTCAGTGACTGTTTATTATCCCTGCATGGATACTGCTCATTGTTTACAAGCCAGTGCCTTATTCTGTCTCTCAGACTTTGGGTTTTTACACACCCAAAAACTGTAAGCTGCAGCCATACTGTAGTGTTTGCAAAACACCTTGTTCCAAGAAAGTGTGCAGGAACAGAAAGTGCATAGACTGGCCTTCAGTTCTTCTCTTTGTATCTCACACTTGTCATGTGTGTGCCACCACCAGTTGAGATTTCGTCAGCTGGTATGTGGGCAAACCAAGTGACTACACTGGCTGGATGAGTTGCCTTCCATTTCTGCATGGGAAATACCTGGCATCTCCAGAGATGAAAAATTACGAAGTGGAAGAGACACAGTCAGAAACTCTGAGCTTTTTGAAGAGCATCTGTCTCCACTGAAGCAGTCTTTTGTCCCTCCAGCATTGTGCTCAAAACATGAAACTCAGATGATGGTGTCATGAAAAAAGGAAGTGGCAGTGACTTACAGATTTCAGTTATGGAATATTCTCCAGTGAAAACATACAGTGTTCTTGTGCAGCTTTTATCTTAGAATTATCAACCCTAATATAATTAATGCCCAAAGCACTAATTAATCTGTCATACCTATTTTGTACAGCAATTCAAAACCCCTCTCTCTCCCAGTGGATCAGTATACAGGATTCTTGCCACATAACCATTTTTTCCCCATTTACAACAAAAGCATTTTCCTCCTGGTGTTGCTCACTGATTTCAGATCACTGTTCAACACTGAATAAATTATAATGTCCACCCTGGCAATGGGTTTCTGGACAGGCACTAAAAAAGGGCACTAATGAATAACTGTGCTTGTGACTGGCCTACTGCTCCTTTGCTAAGCATTAGGTCCACCTAGTTTAATATTTTCAAGATCAGGGAGGAATTATCCTCATCTGCTCCCTTCCTGCTCTAGCAGACTGGCCTGAGCATCAAGATTTCATCTCCCAGGACATAAGGAGGGATAGAAAGATGAAGTTTGTTCTTGTTACTGTAGTGCTGCTGCTTTGCAGGAGATAAAAGAGCCCTTGGGGCTGTGACTGACTTCATTAAATACTTGGAAATTCCAAATAATGGAGTAATGGAAGTCAGTAATGAAGTGCAATCATTGCATTGTAGGATTTCAGGCCTTTCTGCTGTCTGTCACTAGTCTGCTATAGCAGTGGTCTCTGTATGGCTAATTTCCCTCCAACACCCCTTGTAAACTTGTCTTTCTTCTGTGTTATTTTTAAGGAAATAAAAAAGTGTAATGCAGGAAGAACCTAATACTTGTGACCCTTACTGGGCCTATTGTTACTTATTCTATTGTGAAATTTTAGATTTTTATTGATCCAGGTAGAATGAGAATGCACTTATAATTAATTGTGGACATCAACAGGCTAGAATATGAGAAATTCCAGTGACTGGATTATTTTTCCAAATAATTCAGAGCTTCAAAAACTAACTGCTGTATAGCAAGAGGCAAGTTTGATTTGTCTACAGAGCAAAGAATCTCTGCCACAACTATTTCTATCAAATAATTGCAGACCGCTATTTTTTCAAGCAAATACTGTGACTAATGAACTGGAGCAATCGCAATTATATTTGAGGAAAGCTCTATTACATGACAATTTTGTGGACAGTTTCACTATTTGTCTCCACCCATAAGAAAGATGCAAATGATAGTTTCAAAGCCACAAAAACAATTTTTAATTTCACATTGTGTACCAGTTTATATAATCTGGCCAATCTTCTGTGTCTGTAAATAAAAATGCTCAGAAAAGGTAAGGAAGGGAAGACCATGTCTTTCCTCTTGTATCGTTCTGGGAAGGTTTGGCACTGGGAGACCTCTGTCCCTTTCTCAAAACACATAATTGTTTCTTTTTCCAAATAGTCAATGACTGTTTACATGGTTCAGAGAATTTGTAATTACTGTGGGAGAAAAAGACAATAATCAGCTGCAAGAATGAGGGTATGTGTGAAGGCGTGTTAGCACGCAATTCAGGTATTTCATTCCATTCATTCTTGTATAACTAGCCAAAAACCTATTCTTTTAAAGCCATTGTACATCTTTAAGGAGAAAAATAATTACAACTATATGTCCAATGTTAAAACATACCCGTCATATCTCTAAAAGAAATTATACTACTGTGATCAGAAATCTGTATTTAATACAAAGAGATATTTTCCTTTTCTCTCCAGCTTTCCTTCTGTTATTGACAGCATTTTAAAAAAATCAGGATTATTTTAAGACACTTCAAAAGCCTAATGGTTAAATCTTCTTACCCACCCTAACAGATTAATGTCAGCTAGAGGGACTAGAGTGAAATAAGCATTGCTTCAAAAGCCACTCTTTTGCTTATGTAGACTCTCCTGGCTGAAGCATCCTGACAAACAGTGAAAAACCTGCTTCCTTAGGGTCTCCTGTCAGGCAAGGCATAGAAGGACCCAGCACAGAAACTAAAGAGTCTTTGTGAAGTGACATGAAGATGAAAAGGACATACGCCTCTGCTTTTGTGCCACCTTCCTTCTTATTTTAAACAGCTCCTCTGTTCACCTGGGAAGCTCCTACAAGAGTTCACAGGCAGAAAACAGATCTCCGTTTAACCTCCCCTTCCCCAGCTCTCTCAGTGCTGTCTCTTTGTCCAGCCCTTTTGAAACATCAGTGGTCCTGCCAAACAATCTTCAGGGAATCTCACCAGGCACTCTCACTGGCATTCATGCCAGCACTGCCAGAAATGCTTGTCCTGGTATGTTCTGGAATTACATTCACCTTTTCCATGACAACATAAATTGGTATCCAGCTTCTTCTTCTCACGTCCTTCTTTGTGTTTGCTTTGTAATGGAATACTGACCTTCTAGGAAGACTTGTATCTGCCAGACCCTGAGCACAAAACCTTACCCTTTCATTCTGTGCCCTGAATTTCATGCCAGCCCTAGCTGTACTGTGGGCAAGGTTGTTTAGTTCTTCCTTTATCTAATTCTGGCCCTCTTCTGTTTTCCCAAAGCATCCAAGTTCAATGCAATCAGGAATTTTCATTTTTAGACACTTAGTCATCAGAGATTTCAAACATGAGCGGTGCTAGGAATGATGCTCAAGGAGTTCCCTTGGCCACTGCTCCATGTCCTGTTACATTCCTTTGCAACAGAGCCCCTTGTTCCCTCCTTTCTCTACCAGTTCCCTCTCCATTCTCACACCATTCCCAGCTGTGGTGACCCACCCACAAGGGGAAGGAAGCACCAGATCCATCCTGTGACTAAAGGCTCTCTTCTCTGGCTCTCTACACCATCATCTATGCCTTAGTTAGTACTTCTCCATATAGTGCCTTTGGGCTACAGGAAGGCCACTAGGAGAGTTCTTGATTAATTAAACATGACAGCATCCATTCATCTAAAATTTAAGGATTTGTACAGAAATGTCAAGCACATTTCACAAAAGAAATTAGTTGATAATGAAGTGTTTACAGAAAGCCGTATGAGATTTATTTCTTTGCCTTTCTCTAGAAAACAGGGAAGAGCTGTCAGGACAGCCGGGTGCCATCTATTCTGGTATATTTATGTTGTGTTTTACCCTAATTTTCAGGTAGCTTCATGTCTTCATAATTATTCTTAACATATGTACAAATTATTTATGTACTCCATGTGCTTCAAAATTTATGCACTTACTCCTGTTGCTGTAATTGTCCTAATTTGTGTGTTTTGTCAGGCTTCAAACCAAGGATGGTTTTCTGAATTAGTAGACTTTTTAGTGTTTCAAGAAAAATCTCCTCAACACAAGCACAGCAGAACAGGCAAACAAAAATTATCAGCTAAATTTTAGTTTGTTTTTACATCCTTCAGGTCAATTAAGGAATAAAACTGATTAGGTTTGAAAGAATTTCTTTTGATCCACATTCATCGTGGCTGGTGCACACCACCCACCAGGCTGAGGGGAAGCAATATCTAATGTGACATGCAAAAGTAAAAGGACACCTTAAGCTTCATTGTACAGATAGATAATGGGCAATAAAGCAGACATTTGAGTTTCTTTGCCCCTTTGAGTATGCCAAAACCTGCCTTTTCACTTCCCAACATGAAATAGAGACCCAAAGGTAACTCCAGGCCATAAGGCACTGAGTTGACCCTGTGCTCTTCTCTGCAAGATCCAGTCAGGGCTGTATGAATCTCAGGAAGGGCTCTAACATTTTCCCTTGTAATCATCAAAGACCCTACTCATTCTGTGGCCAAGAGGAACTCCAAATTTAAACCTCTAAACCTCCACAAGCACAGAGTTGGGGTGTGGGTGCTGACTGAGATGAATTGCCTGTAAAAAGCCTTCACTTTCTCCAGCGAGGAGGTTGGGGGTGGGCAATGCTTTGGGAGGGGATGCAGCAGGACATCTGACCCCAGCTGATCCCAGGAATATTTCATAACCTCCAACGCCATGCTCCGCAATGTGAGGTGGTGAGTTTTCTGAGTGGTTTCTCAGGGGCTAGGTCAGCAGCTGTCAGTTGGTGGGAAGTGATTGCTTTTGCATCACTTTGGGTTATTTGGTTTGGTTTTCTTTTTTTTTTTTTTTATTTTAATCCTATTTTTATTAGCCCTCTACTCATTATGCTGTACTTTATCTCAAAGTATGACTTTCCTCATTTCTGCCATGCCAGTTCTTCCTCCTGTTCCACTGAGATCTGTGAACAAGCAGATCTGTGAGGCTGAGCTGACATCCAGGATGAGCCCACCACAGTCCTTCCTGGCACCCAACACAGGGCACTAAGTGTTCATAATAATAATAAATTCAATTACAGCATGGTAGAGCAAACTAATTCTGTATCTATCTAGCAGCTGCTGGTTGCAATATTGACTCACATGTTCTTGACACTGACTTGTTTATTCCCTTACCTGCTCCATGCCACACTCCATGTCTTGCTGTACATCAAATTCGAGAGTGTGTTAAAGGCTGGTTTTGGCTTTTGCAGTTTGCTATGCTGTGTATCATTTGTTCACCGGTTTTGAGAGTAATCTGGTATTTGGCCCCAGTGCTGCAGTGCCCCCTGTACCTTGGGTACCTCATGAAAACAACAAACAACTACACATTTTCCCTTTTTTTATTTGAGAGCTAATTTATGGTCAAGATGAAGAATGGCAACTTCTCCTTCTGCAGTGAGATGCTTTCTGCCTTGTTACAATGGCTCCTCAGTCCCTCCAGCACCCTTGGGTAATCAGAATGCACATACTGGTGTGTCTCAAGAACCTGTTCTGGTTTCTCCAAGATACACCTAGGAATTAATACTCCTAGGTGTATCTTGGAGATACTCCTCACACAGGAGTATGTCCTGAAGCAGTATGGTTATGAGTAGCAAGGTGCATGGGAGAGTGTGGGCAGGTACCTGGAATGGTTTTCATCTCTGAGAATGTGGCACTTCTCCCCAGATATAAGTGATAGGATGAAGAAACCTGATGTTCACCTTGAGGAGAATTAATCTTGGGTGAAATAAGCCCTGATTTGAATGGTGCCATTGCTGTATGATTCCATTGCTGTATGATTCCATTGCTGTATGAGACTGTACATCACCATTAACAGCAAAATATCTTCAGGTTAAAAATGCTGGTTTGGTCTAAAATGAGCAGCAAGCCAACAGTGTCTGAAAGAGTGGAGTCTACCTACAGGACTTGGCTTTTGAGCACTCTTTAAGCCAAACTGACTCCATGTCTGACCCATCAGAGCAGTGTTGTGTTTACGGTGTCTCACCTGTGCCTGGCCCTGCAATAAGAGCTCACCTGCAGCCGTGGGAACTGGTGTGGAGTGAGGCAGCACTGCTGGGGCTCATCACTCACTGTGTGCACACTCCTCTAAGAATAGAGACCCAAACCCAGACAAATAAAAGAACATGATTACAAACCTAATTCTCGTATTTTCAAAAACCAGATCAGCCTGATAACCCCATCTGCCCAAACAAAGGCCACGCCACCCCCTGTCCATAAGGAAAATCCATCTGGATCAAGAAGAGAGTCTTGTTTATAAATAAATGAGTTTGCACTGATTACACAGCTCTGTCCTTCTGTCCCTCTGTCCCACTTTTGCTCACAAACCCTTGCTATAATCCGTCACAGAACACTCTGTCTGAGTGGGCCAAACTAATGCCACACTGGGCTGGTAGGATAAACACATACATATTTTCTCATACACACAGAGTTTAACTCTGTGTTTACAGATGGTTTGATTTTTCACAGCAGTAAGAACATACACTGAGTACCTGTTTTCTGCATTTATGTAATGAGAAAAATGGTTTAAAAAATGATTCTGGAATGGAGAAAAGAGAAGATATTAAATACCTCCCAACTGACACAATTGTTTTGAATTGAAGCTGCACACTCCTAACTGAGAGTGAGTTCCCTATTTTACACACTATAAAGTCAGACTTATTGTTCACAATTACTACTGTCTAGCAAACAGCACATACTGCTCTGGGAATGCCACTCACCAGGCTGGAAAAGTCAGGATTTTATAATTATGTTACAGCAACTAGTAAAGAAAATATTTCATTGCTTATTTACTTCTTTAATAGACATAACACTAATATAATATTATAAACCTCTTTATTTATAATCAATTTATTATATGTACATATATATATTGAATGTGGGCACTTCTGCATCTATAGCTGTGTACCATGTTGACTTTCACATCTGTTGATAAAATTCCTATTTGTTTCTATATAAAACATATAAATAAAATGGTTTTCATCCAGTTTAATTTTCATCAAGTGATGATTTATGAGGTACATTGCAGGTATAAGCATGGTAACATGGGAATGCTGAAGCTAAATCAGTATTTATTGTTTCAATTTGTGATGGTGAAGTAAGAACCAAGTGCACATCTGTTTGAACATGATAAGAACAGGAACAAACATTCAGTCTGTGTTTTGCTGGAGATTGTCAGTATTTTAATATTATGTGCAGACAAACCACTACAATGGAAGTGAGAACAGATGGGAAGAACACTAATGCTTTCCTAGACTGCAGAACATAACTGGATATTGTACTTCAGTTGTCACCAGGCTCCACTATCCATATATGTATGATTTCACATTCAGCTGATAGGAAAAATGATGAAAGATAACCTTTTAATAAATTAAAATTACATCATTCATGCTGCAAGTGAGGAGCATCATCTTCCTTAATAAGTCCATCTCATCAGCTATGAGATTCAGGTACAATGGAATCAATGGACAAGAAAGGACACCAAAGGACCTCACACAAACTTAGAGGTATTTTAAATACAGGGGAGAGAGAGATCTCACAGTTCCTTTTCTGGAACACTTATTTAAAAAAAAAAAATCAAATTTGTGATTAAAAGGTATTATCAAAGTTGAAATTTGTTCTTAACATCTGCACTTGCATTCCCAACTGCCATCTCAACAGAGCAAGATACGTCACCCTATGTATAAAAAGGATTACTTGGCTACAGATTGTAATAAAAAATATATATATTGTATCTTAAAAATTACAGCAATATGTAACGAGATTTCTCACAAAGTATCTTGTAAAGCCTGGCAGTTAGGCTTACAAAAAGAACCAGAGTCAGAGCCAGCCTTGACAAGCTTGCAGTCCTACGGATAGACATAGGTTAATACAGGGAGATGCCAAACAGAGATTCAAGCCTTTATACCAGCCCCTTGTTAAAGAACTGGTAGTGTGTGAAGTTTATACAGCATCTGACAGCTTCCCAGAAATGTGTTATGAAGGTATGGTATCCTTTATGAAAGCTCTGAACCTCTGATGGCAGGTCTGGCTCTGAAAATACAATGTGGAAAAAGTCCTGCAGAGAGGAATAAAGGAAAAAAAAGCAATCTGGAGAGAAGATTGGAGCCATTACTGGGGCAAGGGGAGTGAGAGGATCAGACTGCTGAACGAGATGGAGCTACAAAGACCTTCAAGACAAAGATGAGACATTTAAAGTGATTGAGGAAACAGGGGGAAAGGAGAAACAGTGGCAGATGTTGGAGGGTGTTGTGTTTTGAGCGATGGGGAGTGAAGAGAGACAGTTCCCAGTTAGACTGCAAGGTAAGAAGTTATATCAAGGGAGGAAAGATTCCTGAAGGGCTGTGGGTATGGTTAAACTGTATTTAACTGAGAGGAGGAAAGGAGCAGAAAGACTTTCACAGCCAAGTCAGGATGTAGAGGAGGGAGGAGCTTCCTTCTGTTAGGAGTCTGAGTGGCAGGATGGAGCTGTTGTCAACAGCGACAGATTAAAGGCAGCAGCAAGAGGATTAAGGACAAGAAATAAGAAGCTTGGTGTCACTAGTGTGTTACACCTGAGCTGCCAGGGAGCCGTTCAGTGCCATGCCAGGGACGTTCTGCAGCACTGTACTGCATACACAGCACAAGGACAGGCGTGGATTCTTGATTCCCCAGTGAAAAACTAATAAATAGCTTGAGAAATTCTCCAGGATTAACACATGAAGAAGTGAGTTGAACTCTGTACCACAAACTCCTCTCTTTACTTCAGAGCATTTGCTCTCTTTGGGCCACGCTGTGGACCAGCTCTGTGGTCTGCCTGGATTCTTCCCAGGTACCTTCAGTTTTCTGTCACCTCTGGCAAGCATCCTTTTCTAGAGTGTGAAACAGTTTCTGCAGTTTATATTTAAAGCATGCACATGTGTGTAAGGTCTTCATTACTGAACAGAAAAATGTTGCTTGCTGTATGTTAGACGCCTGTATCTAAGATTTTTGAGCCTTTAAAGCTTTGTCACTCCTTACAGATTCACATTTGATCTACCAGTTTCTTCTCTTATAGTTACTGATTTTGCAAAATTAACATGAATGTTGTCATCTCAAGACTTTTTTGTCCTGTGTTTCTGTATTAATTGAATTTCAGTCTAAGGAACACAAAAGCATTTTTCAAAAAAATATACCAAAAAGAATGTTAAGAATTTTGCTGTAATCCAACTCCCACTTTTCCTGGTTTATTTTCACCTAGGCTCTCTGACATAAGCAAGATGGATTTTTTTCCTAATATGAGTCTTTTCTTTTCCTTATATTTAAAAATGGATTAAACACTCAACAGTTATATAGGAAAACAAGTTACCTGTGCCACATCTTTTATATTAAATAAATAAGAAAGTGTGAGTTTCAAGAAAGTTTGTGAACCTATTTTAAAAATTTGAATGCATATAATTGGAAATTGTATTATAGGATATTCCAGTATGGTATGTTTTATTAGCTAATAACTAAAAAGAAATAATTTGTTAAAAAATTGATAAATGAACAGAATCAAATAGTCAGAAAGAGAATCAAAAGAAAAACTTGTTCCTCATGTGGAGAAATACAATTAGCAATATTTCTTTATCTGCCTTATGGAGTGGTGCTTTTACAACATGCAGCATATAACTAGGCATTAGTCAATATAATCCTAATATTTGTCCCTACAATAAGGGTTAAAAAAAAATTGTCCCATTCTTTTCAGAATAACTTGGAAACCTGAATTAATTTAGACTTAAAAGCAATATTACATAGGGAAACACTTGATATAGCTGTCACTATTCCTTTTATTTTGAAGAAAGGTTAAACAGACACTTCTCTCTCTCAACTCTCCAAATATCCACCACCCAAAGGTTAATGGCTGGCAGCAGCAGCCAATATTGAGGGGAGCAATTTCATACCTACCAGCAAACAGCACCCAGGACAAGAGTCTTCATGACCTTCTGATTCCATCAGGAGTTAAAAATTTATGTCAGCAATTTACATAAAAGTATAGCAGATTTTAATTTCTGTGCCAGAAAGAGAGATGGCTTGAAAGTGAGGATAATGCCAGACAGGGAGAATAGTGTCAGATGAATACCCATGTCTTTTCTGTCCTACTAGAAAGAGTGAAACACCAGCTACCAGGCAGTGTCTCTACCCAGCACGGAGCAGGCAGCCTCACACTTTGCATTTAGATTAGCAGCTGCAACAAAAAGCCCTTCAACCAAATCTGGAGCTGCCATTTCCACAAAGGGTGCAAAAAGCCCACTCAGCAATAACAGAATATAATGTCATTTTAATAACAGAAATACAAAAATGCAGTCAGCTTAGTAGAGAAGGCCAACTACTTATAAATGCTGTAAAAATTGTCTGTATTGCTTTTATGTTTTGTAAGGAAGAACAGTTAACAGTGGTTATTGAGAAATTGTTTCAGAGGACATCTCTGCTGCTTCTTGCCTCCTGAAAACCAGGTGTACACTCCTGGGGATACCAGGAACACCCCTGGGAACCATGTCACAGACATATGAACTCACCAGTTTTGCTTGCTAAGAAGGGAAGAAAATCCTAAAACTCTGCCTAGGACCCCAGGAGACAACATAAGCAGGGATGAGATTGGCAAGTGAATGAGCATCAGTTCAAAAAAATCAAATCTACCGGAATGTCTCCATGTCTCAGTAAAAAGGGATATAGACAAAGACTATAAATATTTTATGTGTAATTGGCTCTACATTTTAACAGTGATTGCAGTGGTTCCTGAATCTTGTCATTCTGAACAAGGACTGTCCCTGCAGACGGGCACTGATTAATGGTACCATACTCTGAAATCTGAGCCACAGAGTCCTTCAGACTTCAAGAACGTTTTAAACTGAATTTATGTGTCCTTCCTAGTTCACTGAGCTCACTGTTTCATTGTGTCACATTTGCTTACAAGAGAAGACTGTAACCAGAAGACTGGAGCATAACTGGCTGATACTTTTCCTGTTTTCTTGTGGCACATTGGCATAACATTGGGAAAAAATTGTGATTTTAAACAAGAAATTTTATTAGGCGGAAGTGGTCACTCTGGTCATACACAAAGAAAAATCTATGCCCACTGTAGAACAGTATGTCTTTGCTATTGCCATTAATGCTTCTAAGCTATTTACAGTTCCATTTTTTACCTGATCTCATTATCAGTGTATCACAGTAGTACTCTATTAATGAGACTAAAATATATCCTCATCAAGAGGCAAAGTCAGACTTTTACATGTTTTAGAGAGAGATCTCCACAGCTGGACAATTTCTACTCTCTAGGACTTAACCTGGCCCAAAGCACAGATGATGGTGAATTCTGAAATCATGTTCATCACAAAAAACCTTCAAGGTCACTGTTAGGGAAATTAGGGTCTCTGGCAAAGGGTCACAAATAATATGACTCAAACTGATACCCAAGCTTATACTTCCTTTAAATTTATGTCAAGCAGATATAAGCAAAAGTATAATATGTTCTCCAAGTGCTCTTTTCACTTCTTTAAAGATTTCATTTTGACCATTTTTAGGAATAATCCCTATAAACTAAAATCACAAAAAATCCATATACTTTTATGTTACCAGAACAAGTCAATCTGTCTGGGGTCTCTGTCCATCTCCAGGAGCAAAGGAAAGAAAGTTATGATACTTCAAGCAGAAACTCTTGTGCTAGAGACACTTTTTCCCTTGGCAAGCAAGATAAACATAGAATCCCACAGAAAATACCAGGTTTCTGCCCAGCATACAGTAAAAATACTTTACTGCTTAAACATTTTAAGGTATATCAGGTTACAGAGGCTTTAGGTTCCCAGCACTCTTGTCTTGTGTTGTAGCTCTGCCACTGGAAAATTCCTTTCTCCAATTCTAGAGACAAAGCTCTTCCTCCTCATCCTGCATGTGGTCAATCCTGACTCTAAATGTTTGGGAACATGAGTTTTGTCTCCCTAGCTTGTGGATAAATGGATAAAAACAGTAATAAAATAGGTGGCAGATACCAGCAAGATTGTCAGCTGGTCATATTTTCTATAACCAAGTAAAAGAGAGAACTTGTCATCAACAAGGTGGTTGCTGAAGAAGGCTGACTCTTTTCCTTGCCCCTTGCGCTGGCGCTGTGCTGTGTGTCCCATCTCTGTGCCAGCACTCCCGGCAGCCCATCAGAACTGAAGCGTTAGTTAAGAGCCTTGCCACGGACTATGGAGGCTCCGACCACAAATCCAATATCCACAGAAAATGAGTTTCAAAAAGATTATGACAGGGAGGAGGGGGGAGGTGACAGAGGGGGGCAGCGGGACTGAAATGTGATGCTATCTAGAAAACAAGACCAAATGCAGAAAGCCGTGCGGAGCAGCTCCTGCTCTGAAGGCTCTATCCGATCTCCTGACACTAGGTGTCATTGGCACTGCACCTCCTGGGCACACGGCTGCCTCGCTGCTTGGCTGGCAGGGCCTGTCACTTGCAATACTTCGGAATAGAAACCTTCTGTTCTTGTTGCTGTAAACACGTCTGTCCTTTCTTCAGCCTGTGTTTAGTACGATTGCTTCAGATGCAGACTGGTGCGAGGGTCAGCCAGTGAGGGAGGCTCAATTCCTTGAGCAAGTCACCAGCAGCCAGAAGGGACAACAATGCTGCAGTTCTGCCCTTGCAGTATGTTGATATATATATATTTATACAAGGTGCATGTGGGCAGATATCTCTGCCTGTTCATGTCACTGGCAGGAAGGCTGGAAGGGCCTCCCATTGCTCCAGCTCCACGTGTGCTGCTGCTGGAGAGCCACAGGGCAGCATCCCCCTCCCACACTGCATGCCTTGCATTTTATCTGAGTGATGAAAGTCTTCCTTCAGCCATAGCAGCATTTTGTTCACATGCAGGGTTACACCTTTATCATCCTCCAGCAGGGTGCAAAGGAAATTCCCCTGTCTTCTCTCATACTGACCCAGATGTAGACAGGGGGGTTGGAAATAGTGGTTACATCATGAAAAACATTGATGAATTAAAAATGAAAAAACAGTCCTACACAGCTGGCATGGATGGATGGATGGATCCGCAGCTGGTGGATGATTGTTAAAGAGAGGGAAAAAATAAATTAATGAGTATCAAATTAAGTACCTTCTCAATAATGTTTTTCTAAGAAAGTAGAAAAACATCATGCTGTAGATGATTAAAGAATTACTATCACCAGGAAATATTTGCATTGAATCCTCAAGAACCAGAGATTGTAATTTACTCCAGTATAGGGAATTTATATATTTAGAAACTCTGGTCTTACAAACCATAGAAGTCTCTTGAGGTATTTAATGATTCTTAAAAGCAAGTAGCTCCACGATTTGATTAACTAGATTTAAGTGCCCTGCAAACATTGAAGTGCACAGTTTCATACTGCAGTTCTCACCCACCAAGAATACTTCAGAAGAAGCAATTTTTTAACTGAGCAGTGCATTTTCTGAATCCAAAGAGTCTGAAAGGTATTTTATTCTGTCCAGTTTTTGGTCTCCTACTACCAGAAAGATAGATGAGGCATCCCAAAGGAGGATCACCAAGGACATCTGAAGCTGGAGCACCTCCCCTAGGGGCTGAGGGAGCTGGGCTTGTTTAGCCTGAAGGAGAGATGGCTTTAAGAGTGGGGGGAGGTTGCTGAGAGCAACTTTCAAATTGACAAGCTGCTCTGAGACCCTGAGATCCAGCTCCACACTCGTGTGTCTGCCTTAGTTTCTGGATAGCTTGGCACACGATTCTGCTAGCACTAGAATAGAGTGGCACAAGTCCTCAATTCCCTGTGTCTTTATCCCTCTCTCTGTGAATCAGGAGAACACAACTCCTTTTTTCACCTTTGTCTCTGTCTCCATCTGTCTGAGCCTTTCACTATCAGTGTGTGTGGTATCTAAAGCTGCTGATTAGGGTTTCTCCTCACAGAGATGACACAGATAGATAGTCAAAATCATTAGTGCTCAGTTAAATCTCCATGAGTGGTTTCAGAGGTTCAGGGCTGCCATCTGCAGTTTTTAGCTGCAGTTTTAGCTGTTTTTAAGGATTAGGTTTTTCATAAATCAGATGTCACCAGAAGCTATTGTTCTCAGGGACCACTGCACCACTTGTAAGGAAAATTCCAAGTTGTTTATCATCTGCTTAACAGGAATAATCTGCCAGACATCTCCATTTTCAAATAAATTGTATGGAGACATAAAGCAGGCATTCTTCAGCTGTAACATGGAATGTTTCCATTTCACCTCTGATATAGTTTTCCCTAAAATTGTGACAATCTCATTATGCTCTTGCTGATCTTTCAGAAGGACTCCTTCTTTTATTAATGCTCCTTGATCTACAAGCAGCACAACAGAACAGTATTTTGGCAGCATCTCAAACTATATCTTTAGTTTCATGATGTTTATTTTTGTTCTCAAAATAATCCTTATGCCATAGTGTACCTTTTTGTGTAACATTAAATATTTCCTAAAAAGGATTTTTTTTTTCCTTTTGGTTCAGTGATGCAAACCCACAATGCTGGCCCATATAAGGATTACATTATAAGGACTACATTAACTTTGCCAGACCTGAAGTACTGGCAGTCTTCTTCACTCATTTCTGTAGCTAAGTGGAGGGTTCTAGTAAACATCTCCTCTCCAGCCACACTACCTGTTTCCAGAAAGGTACAAAAGCAATCATCATGGGGACTTCTTTCTTTACAGCAATGAATCAGCTTAACCAACAGGATTTGTTTTGATACACTCTATCTGATTTGCTGTAGAGATTCTGGTTTGCCAGAACAAAATGTCATGGTAACACAGTTAAAGAAACACTCATATTCCCCCCCAGCCCTCAACAAGAACCATTGTGAGCTTTCTTCTGCTTCCTTCAGAGAGGCCAAAGAATTCACCTTCCGTGCGGGCTGCCCTTCCTGGTGTGGTTCTGAGAGCGGAACACGTCAGGCCCTGCAATGCTGCAGGACTGCAGGAACATGACTGACCTGACTTTAACACAAGGAAGAAATCTTGTGCTTCCAGCCTGCTGTGCTTTGCTGCCAGGAGCAGATCAGCAAGATGGTAACTTGCCTGCTCAGGAAAGCCTACAGAAGCCATACAGGCTCCTGCAGAAAAGCCCTAGCCCAGAACACTGCAGGGAAACTTTTTCACTCAAATTTACACTGACCTCGTGGCAGAGTGCTGCCTCCCAAACTGCTCACTTAGTTCTGTGTTCTTGGCACTTGCCTGGCCCAGGCACACTTCACGGTCTTGAATCATCTACATTTCTCCTTGCTCACATGCAGACAGTTCTGCTGGGCTGAGGTTAATATTACATGACTGCTTCCTGAAAGGAACTAAAAAAAAAAGCAACAAAAAAACCCCTATTTTCTCCTTTTATTTTTAGACTATGGCACAGTTTCAGATGATCCTGGACTCATTTCTGAATCAACTGACACTTGCCATTAATCTCACAGATCAGTGAGGGAAACAGTTCTTAAAAATTAAAAGAACTCTGTGTCTCTGGTAGAAAGGCCTGGAAGTAAGATGAAACCAATGTCAGAAGCAAGAGCTGCTTCTCCCTGATGCTTGCTTGCCTGTCAGCATCGCCTCTGCCCACTCCCCCAGAGAAGTCAGGCCTTCTGATATGTGGGAGGCCTATCAGATGGTGTCTGTCTAAATCAAAGACCAAATAATACCATTACACAGCATGTAGAGGTGTTTTGTTTTGGTCCTTTTGCAATAATTCTGCCTTTAAAAATATGCCTTCACAGCCAGAATATACCTTTTGTAAATGCTCCTGTAATGACTCATCTTTCTTTGAGAATCATAAAAAACCTACTGTTTTCCTTCACTTAGGAAACTAAACATCTATTCAATAAAGGCTGTTATGCTCAGAAGCCTTTCCGAGTGCTGAGGCAGTGCTCCAACATATCCTGTCTTCAGTATGTTTCACATACAGAGTTTCAGATACAGAGCAGCTGTGTCATTTGAAAGCACATCTGTAGGCTAAGGGGCACTGTTAGAAGAGAGTGCACCATGCTGGATCCAGCAGCCCAGGAGGGGAGGCTGCACCATCCATGTCTCCATGTCCAGCCAGCAGTGAGGCTGAGATGTGTTCCCAGTAGGTGCATGCACACAGAGCACACATATATGATATATTTACTTATATTCGTGCCCACACAGTTGGCAGATACACAGAGCACTCACATGAACACGGAGAACCCACAGGAAATCTGTTTCTTTCCCCTTTCTTTCCAAGACTCTCTCTTCTCTCAAGGCTGTTTCTCCTCTGGCAAACCACAGCACAGGTAACTGTCACACCTACAAATTGTGTCCGTGCATGATTTGAAAAGCAACCAAAATTAGTGTCCCTCAAGGAAAGGCCCCAGTATAAACTCAACAGCCTTCTGTTGGCCTGCCAAAACCAACAGCATCAACGCAGCTCCCAGCTGAATGCAGCTTTCCTAGGCAGTGTAAAGGAGACTTGGTGTGAAAGTGATAGTTAGCTATTAGGTGAGGGTTACTGGAGGCATTACAGGTACAAAGAGTGTTACAAGGGACAGAACAGGAACATGATGACAAAATATAGTGAGAAGAGCATAGAAAGAGTACACAAGGCTTTAGCACTCAGGTGTTATTAGTCCCATCATTAGTGTAATAATTTTTTTCTGCCAAGACTTTAGTGTAGAAAGTATGTCTTCTTTTCCCTAAAGAGACTAGGACCTCAATCTTGCCATTAAAGGAAACTTTTAATGTCAGAATTTCTCCTTCAGTATTAAAAAGGGGTCTGTACTTGTGTTGTCTGAGCTGGAATGCCTCAGGTAAAAGCAGATAAAAAGAGCATGATGGATGAACAAACTTGTCTAAAGTGAGCCTTCCTTTGTTGCTTGTAATCTTCAAATACTGAACTCTGTACTGATGTTACTAATAGACACAGGAGTGTTGCTGTAGCACTTCTGGCAGACAATTGGAAATCCAAATTTCAAAGGTCCTTTGGTACATAGATTAAAAAAAAGGATAATTTGAGTTTATCTAAAGTATTTCTTATATGTTCACAAAAAGCATTCTGTACTAAGATCAAAGTTGTGTGCTGTGTCATGATTACTTACAAGTTCCTGCTTCTGCACTGCTGTGAAGGAGCAGCAGCAATCCTGTACACGGAGTTTTAGGAACCATTAGGATGTTTTTTGAAATTACTCAGATGCCAGTTATGAAACTACATTTATGGAAAAAAAAATAGAAATAAAAACAAGGAGGCTTGCAAAGCTCAGGAAGATGTGCCTATTAGTCAGTGCTTATTCATGCACTGACTAATGTGAAATGTCACTTTTACAGAAATCAGTGTGTCTCCACAGCCTGCAGCAGCGGCCCACAGGTGGTCTCCAGACAGTTACAGACTTCCCTGAAATCAGGAACATTCTGTTTAAACTATCTTGATGTTTTTTTACAAAACACAGTTCAGAATTATAGCTCAGTCTTCCCTAGGGTGTTGTGTCACTTTCCTGAGCTCTTTGGGAATTTGCTGTCTGTGCTCCTCACTTTCTTCCTTGTCCCATTTCTTGGCAGCATTAAGGGAGCAGAGGAGACAACAGGTACACAATGGACAGCTACAAGGCAGACTGATGTTTAAGCTGGAATCTCATGGTTTGGAGGTAAGAGGATTCTAGATAGTGTCCAGATGTGTGAAATAACAAGATACCTTAGACTGATAATGAAAGGCAATGCTGAAAAAGGTGAAGATGATCCTTGGATGTTTTAACTACAGCATTAGAAGAAGAAACAGGAAAATAACAGTGTTCCTGTGTGAAGCATTCTGCTGTCTTCTCTGGGGTAATGCAGCTCATTCTAATCCCTCACCCTTGAGACATAAACTGAAAAATGGCCAGGATGACCCTGCATTTGGAGACCCCATCACATATGGTGGCTTGACTTATTTAATTCATCCAAGCAGAACTGAGAATTTTATATGATCACTGATTACAAATACATCATTGCATTGTTATGAAAAATAAAATTCTGCCAAAGTGAGAGAACAATTTGTCACTACTAATTATAGGCTCATAATAAATAGCTTTAGAGTAGAAAATTAGGGGGAAAAGAAGTTCTAAATAAGAATTAAACTGAGCTTGTGAAACAGTCTTCCAGATGCAATAGTGGATACAAAAATGATATCAGCAAGGCCAGGTGAGAGATCCCCAAGGGGTCCATCAGGGCTCCCAAGGGCAGCTGGGGGCACCAGGCCAGCCTCAGCCCTGGGCATCTGGCACCTCCCTGGGGAAGGGAGCAGCCCAAAATCAGGCCAAGCTTCCAGCCCATGGGTGGGCCTCACTCAGGTGATCATGTGGCTGGGCAAAGACCACTGGACACCAGCATCATTGGGGCTGGGAGAGACATTCCTAAATAGGGGCTGAAATGGCATCCTGGGCAGCATGGCAGGGTCCCCAAGGGGCTGAGAAGGGCCTCTTGTTATTCCCCTCCCAGGACTCCTGTGAAAAGAAAAGCCACTACCTAGCTGTTACTAAATCGTGGTTTGAAAGTCACTCATTTTACCATATCTATAACAGTAAAGGACAATAACTGATACACCCAGTATATTCCTATATTCCCTTGTTGTATGATGAAGTGGGGCAGAAAAAAGGACTCCCACAGTCAATTCTTCCCAAAATCAGTAGAAGAGACTCACTGGACCAGACACCTCAAAAAAAGCAGTCCAAAAAATGACGCCCAAACATTCTATTTTCTGCTTTCAGAATGAGTCACTCAGACAAAAAAGGTGGCTTGTAAGCCTTTGTTGGTGCTGGATACAGTTCTAGACTACTTCAAGACATAGACCACAGTCAGAGATGAGTGCATCTGCAGCCTCTCCCTAGAGAGGCTTCAATTCTGCTGATGTCCTTGATGCAGCAGAGCAGTCATCTTCTCTTGACTCAACTCTAAACTGCCTCTGGACGTTAAGGTATCAGCACTTAGTGATCTGTCAATATATTTCACAACAGCACAAATGATGCTACATCAATTTTAGCACAACACCTGTCTGGGAGACTTCCAGACATCCATTATCACCAGAAAGCCTTCCTTGGCTCACCCTGCTGGAATAGTACAAACACTAATTTTAGAGGGCCCTTGGCACTCCTCACCTGATGTGCTTGTATTTGACCATATTCTTCAGGTAAATAATATGTATGAGATGGGGGACAAGATATCTACTGGCTAGTGAAATCCTGTGAAAATATTAATGAAAAAATCATGAGCTGAACATCCTGAAAGAGACACATGGTGGCTCACAGAACTGTTTGATTAAAATTACATATATTCTACAGCTCTACTCTTGGCAAATTTTAACAAGAAACTCAAAAATATTGTTCATTGTGACTCTAGAGTCACAGAATGCGTGAAAGCTATGACTAGCAAATCCTCCTCTGTTAAGCACACTTCTTCTATGACAGCATCTGTTTTTTTACAGACACAATATATCAACATATTTGACCACGGCAGGGTTGTCACTCTTTTCCTCGTGCTGAGTCCTCGTGCACTAAATAATGGCTTTCATGCACTGGAGGTCATGGCTGTTCTTATATCAAGAGAACCAGCATCTGAATGATTTAAAGATTTCATCTGCCAGAAATGTTTTTAGACCATAAAACCTCAACATTCCTGAAATAGCAACAGAACAACAGACAAACAAACAAACAAACAAGCACCACAAACCCAAAGCTTTCAGCATACCATTAACTGTGGTATCTTGGGGCTCATAAACTGAGTGATTTTAAAAGTTTTTTAAATCAGGACTGGTTGCCCTAGATTAAGAGTGCTACATTAAATTTGAATGTGCTGCCAGAGTAATTTGGATTGAAGAGGAGGGGGAATGATGCACTCTTAGCTGCTTTCATTTTTGTGTGTAAAAGCTGGGTAGCACACAAGGTTGCAAGAACACATGTTTTCTGACAAAACCAACAGTGATGCAAAGCAAGATGAAAATTCATCCTCTGAACAATTTAGCCTTGCTATTAAATGAAATGTTTGTGGTGGGATCCTGTATCACAAGTTTCTGAGTTAAGTGCCATCTGGATATCCTCCATTTAAGTGAGTTCACTGAAACTAGGCTTTGACAGTTCAAAACTGGATGAAATATTACACAGGTATTAATAAACATATATTTATAACTCAGATATGGTGATCAGCCTTTTAAGAACATATGGTGTTATTTATAATATCTTTTTGAATGAAATGGCATGAATGAACAAAGCATGTACCTCTGTATGCCTGTGTCTCTGCATGCAATTAATGCATGGTTTGCTGAAGAGTAAATAGTGTACTGTTAGAATTTGGGGTCTGTTGTGGGTTAACTAGAGCTATACTCTCTGACCCTGAATTGACCAGACCATCTCCAAAGGTCACTTAATCATGTTTCTATTCAACATCCAAACCTTTTTATTATCAGATAGCTAATAGAAGTCAGAGAAGCATACAGATCTGCCCCTCACTCAGTACCATGGAAATCCTTGATACAGTTGTTTATTTGGGACAATTGTAACCCACTGCTGTCACTCTGCCTGCCCAGGTAAGCTCTGCCAGAGTCACTCCAGATTCACAAAAGCTTCTGAATGATATGTGACACTGCCTTCTTTCATGGCTTGCTTGTGATCTCTACAGCATGACAAAATTTCTTGACAGCTTACTTTATATTACAATTCTCCCCATTTAGGAAAAGCCTTTCATCAGTGGATCTCACAGAGCTGTACAAGTGATAGATTTTTTTTTTTATAGTGCAATTATATAAAAACAGATTTCATGTTCTGTCTCCCCTGTTTTACTTACTAGCCAAAGCTATTTCTTTTTTAATAAGTATGTCTCACTTATTATATATGAGTGCCTCTCATCAGCAGGATTGTGTGAACTTCTTTCTTTTTCTCAGGAGCAGAGTAAATGGTATTCATATGGGCCAAGAAACAACACAGGTCACTCACCACCTAGATTTTCTAAAGCAGGGATCAAGTGAGAACCAAAGGGTAAAATCCAAACTTTCTTTCTCTGAAGAAGAGTTAGTTAAGCCTGTATGAAAAAAAGAAACCCAAACCCCTACAAAGGCACTACAGTTCAGTGTACTGTGGTTTTTAGAGGATACTTAAGCATAAACATGTGAGAAGGCATTATTGGCACATGTACCTCCTTTGTTAATATATTTGATTTCATTAACTCTTGAAATCAGCAGACCAATTTTTTATTAATTCTGGCTTAAAATAATTGTTACCATTATTATAGTGCATTTCTCTCAGCAACAAGTGATTCTGCGTGGTTCTTTTATGACAGAAGTGAAGATGTGACCCAGAACAGGAAGTGCTCTGTGTAACAAATTCAATTATTTTTAGAATTTTGCCTTTTTAATAAGTACTATCACTTAATTGTCATCTAACAAACAGGCCCCCACCAGTAAATGCTTTTAAGCCTCCTTAACAGGAGGACAGGCCTGACAACCTCTCATCATTAACAGTCATACCAAAATCATCAGCAAAATCAGGACGTTCTCTTTCTAAAAATTAAAAATTCTTCTTTGTATTTTAACATGAAGTAATCAAAAAAATGTGTATGCCTACAGTAATTAAAGGATATGTTGCCTCACAGATAAACTGTTTCAAAAGTTATCTTCTTCCATTTATAATTATTTTGTAGCCCAAAGATGTCCACAGATTGTACAACAGTCAATAGCTGTCTTAATAAACCAATTTAATGTCTCCTTACATTGTTTCTGTTATATACACACATACTGCAGATGATGATATTGGTGCAACACCATAGAGATTTAGGTTTTAAATTCTATTTAAAGACCTGGTTCTCAGTGGTTTCAGTGGAAAGAAGGCAATTTAAACAGGATTTAGGCATTTAATTCCTTTAAGGATGTAAGCCTTTGTCTTTCTATAGTAGATAGATCACCATCCTTTTTCTGACAGTTCAGTGCTGATGATTTTAGCTTTTGGTTCCTTAGTCTCTGTAAAAGCTAGTCCTTATATATGATGCAGAAATCATAGGAGAAATTTGGATCATTATCAACTATATTTAGCAATCCACTTCCAAAGTTTAAATAACTCCACCACCAGAAAAACAATTCTATCGTAATGTCTGCACACAGACAAAATGGAGTTAAGAGGCCCATATGAAATTGGGAAGGATTTCATTTTCGTTCTGCCACTTTGTATTGCATTTTTTACAAGTGCATTGAAAAAAAAAAAGGTGTTCTTTCTGTCCTGACTAGACACTATTAAATTGGTAGATCTTTGAACTTCATGGACCTAAAGTTGTTGAAAATACACTTACTAGGCTTTAGAACCATTGGAATTAGAACTATTTCCTATTCAATAGGAAGAATTTCTTGACACTTAATACATTGAATAGCCCGACTGCAGTAATTTAAGAAATTGGTTACAAATGGAGTTAATCTAATCTCATTTAAGGAGCTTCTCTGTTAAGAAGCTCTGATTCCCCTTCCAGTGGGGTCATCTTGGCAGACTCTACTTAAAAAATCAAGCTCAGAGCAGCATGGAAAACAAAGGTCTCTGAAGGCTACTTAAATAGTTTGGAATCAGATTTTTACTACTTGGAAAATGGTATTAACTTGTCTATAGCTCAATTCAAGTCTGCCCTCATAAATGTGGCACAACTGAGAGTTCCCTTTGCTAAATTGAGCAATCTCCCATGTAAATGAACATTTTGGTTGTTTACATAGTGGAGATGAGACAGTCCCTCATCCAGAGCTCTGAGTAAAGCTTTGGGATTACAACTTTTTATGGATACATAGTCACATCTTCTGATGCAAATACCTCACCATTTCAGAAGTTCCCTGTAGTTAGATGAATTATTCTCTGACACTACTGCTTTTTTGAAGTCTTTTGCCTCTTTTTGTTCCTTTTGCCTACCAGCCTTCTTTTTAATTTGCATATGTTAGTCTTTGTCTGCCTCATTTGCTTAATTAAGAGTATGGTTCTGCTCTACTAATGAGAACAAAACCTAACTTCTAAAGAGCTTGTTAGTGTAGAATGGAGAAACTGTGTTATGATTTTAATTCTTGGAAAGCAATATATTCTCCAGTACAGAATTAATATTAATGTTAGATGGAAAAAACTTCTCACGCCCCAAGACATAAGAAATATTCCCTATGCTCTTCACTATGTTATAGGAGCCTTAACTGTATATAAGCTAACATCGGAAGATCAACACTTCCACACGTAGATGCCTCAAGGTAATTACTTTAAGCCGTTTCTATTGTAGGTCTGATTTTTATGGTGGTGCCCCATGCACACCATACTGTCCCTTAAGGGGGGTGAGGAAATGTGTATGTGTTCACAACAGCTGAAAATGAGGCAACCTTGTTTTGAGGCCTAAATGGCATTCCTTAGCATGCTGAGCTTTGACAAGTTTAGTTTGGATTCAAGCTTTTAGAAAGCAGAGCACAGCCAGTCCAAGGAAGTACAGGAATGGCATGGGAAAGCTACTGCATCCCAGGGAGCTGTATCTTCCCGAGAGCGTGTCACATGCTGTCAGAATTATTCTGGCTCTTAGCAGTGGCATTAGTGGTATGCTACAGGGAGCAGAGACTGGGTCACCAGCGAAACGTGACAACTATAAATGGAGTGGCCGATTATCAGCTGCAAAAACAGCATGAAAGAAAGAGCACCACCACCCAAAATAAAATGTTGATGTCAAATGTCAACATCTCCCATACAAGGCACCAAGAGCTTCGTTAAATGAAAGATACTGCCTAACCCTCAGGGGTATCCCACGTACATGAGTGACAGCTAGAAGTGTCACTTTATTCAATTTAAAAATTGATTTTTTCAAAAGTTTGATCATAGTGCTCTACATTTTATTCCTTTTTTTCAATAGGTAAAATCTTTGGATGAGGAGAAATTTCATTTTTATTTGTCTCCAGTGTACTCTCACATTTCTCCCCATGTTGATAACAGCACTGTAACCAAATATTACAGCCTTTCTTGACAGACCAAATCAACAATAAGCATTTTGAAAGGAATATGTTTTGTTTATAGCTGTGTCTCACTAAAAGACTGAATAATCTGCCTCTGGGAAGAACAAAAGCTTTCCTGGTTTAGAACCTTTGTATTCCTTTTGTTGTTGGGAGTAACACAGGTATGGCTTCTGTGCAGCAGACAAGGAAACCGTCCTGGCAGCAGAGTATCTACAGCACAGCAGTCATTGTGACAAATGTAGGTGCTCTGTTACAGACAACTGGTGCTTTGTAATCCCAAATAGGGTAGAGGTCCTTTTAGATGCCCCTTAAGCTATAACTGCTCGACAGTTTTGGTAATTGCAAATTGCCTCATTTAATTTGGTTTAGGCTTTTGTGAAATACAGAGGTATAAATATACATGGTTTCCCAAGACTCCATTACACCTGTTTCAGGCAGGAGAATTTTCAGTAGAGTAAAACAGAGTAACCCATAACCCACATAACTCTGCAGAGAGCAGGCAGAGCTCTATGCTGGAAGACACCACAATCAGGTAAAGTTTCACATGGAGAAGTTTACATGTCCTTCCAGGTGGTGTATACCTTATGTCTTTAACCAGGAAAACCATTGCTTTTCTTCTCACTTAAGGCAATTATAGGGAGTATTCTAATGTATATAACATCTTAAGTGTAATCTTTGTAAGTGACTGAATTCAGGGAAGGAATTCAACTGGAAATTAGCCTGAGGCAGAGTTCCATGGGTTAATTATGCAACATTCCTTCTATCTCTTCTAAATCAATTGCCTCTTGATTTCAATGTCTGTCCCCTTAAGAGGGTGAGAAGGATCTAATTGCCTCCCTCTGGACCACTTGTTACTGCCTATCCCTGTGAAATTCACTTTTATGAGCCTGTGCTGTATTTGCAATTTAACTGGATCAAAACTCCTTCCTTCCCCCCACTTGTTAATTATTTTGTCATCGCCTCAGATTATTTCTTATACATTTCCTGACAAGATGTCCTAAACAGAATGCTGTATTACTGGTAAAAGTACAGACCGGGCTGATACAACAGGGTTTTATGTTTGTGGGTTTTTTCGGTTTTTTCCCCGCACAATTTACATAAAATTTACCTTTCTTCTTTACACTGAGGGTACTAGAGAAACAATTATTTTTTTCAATGGTACTGACAAGAACTACCTTTGCCAAAGCAGGATTTAGTTTAATAACATCATATCCTTACATTACTACTAGCTACAGGTAAAAGATGAATTAATTCATCTAATTCATTAATACATCCCTTTTTAAAACATAAAAAGGGATGTAGCTTCTGGAGAAGGGGGATTAACAACAGTATTCTGACATCTGCTAAACACGTTGTTTCAGCCCACCTGAGAAAAACATTATATATCTTGGAGAAGAACACAGAAATTAAAAGTCCATATATGCTACTCAGCCTAAAGTTTCAATGGCCTTTACTTGGTATTGGCTTTTTAGGGCTCCCAAGGTTATTTCCAAAACACAGAAGTCCGAGAGAGGGTTCTGCAACCATTCCTTAATGGTGGGGCATGTGAAGTGCTTGTGTGGTTACTATTCTAGTTGTCTTACGACATTCAAGCTTTGCCTCAGATTAGACAAAGCTAAGAACCTGTAAAAATGAGGAATAACCAAGGTTTAGCACCGTAACAACTGAAGCTAATCTAAAACTGTATTGCTGATTTTGCAATCTTCTTGCACTCATTTAACAGTCCTGTGAAAAAGGCCAATATTCATTTAACTGAAAATGAACCTGCCAGCTCTTTCATTTGGTTTGGCCCAGTTCAGGTCTCAGATGTAGGAATAGGAATTGAGAAACATGAGTGCCAGTATCTGGGCAAGGGACGCTGGAATAAGGGATGACCTAGGGAATAGAGTGCAGGATTACAGCAGCCCAGAATTACATTATTTTAAACTCAAGGGAATTTGATCTTCAGCATCTGGAACAAATTTGGATCCTACAAAGGTCAGTGGAAACAGAATTTTGTACCAATTCTTAAAATGTTTTATTTTTGTATATTGAATTATCATGTTGTCATAGTATTTTTATGAAGATAGTAACTCAAGCTATTGTATTTTTTAGCTTTCAGTGTATTTCAGTATACCAGGGTCAGAAATTATCCATCACAGTTTGTCTTTTATCATTGAATTGATGATCAGCATTCTGACACTGACTCCACACAAATCTGGCTAGAACTAAAATTAACTGTTAGGCGTTAAAAAAGTACTTATATTGCTGGTATTTGTAATAAATATTTTATTAAATACATATATATAATTTCTAAAGAACCTACATATTCACAATTAGTGCATTATAAAATGTCATAATAGCAGCAGCTATGGATGTGTAAGATTAATTCTCATTTCAAACTTCTTGTACCATTTCTGTTTGACTATCTGGGGGTAGATTTCACCATTTAGACTTCAAAACAGGGAGAAACAATTGCTGCAGCCTGGGAGAAAAAAAAAAAACAAAAACAAAAAAACCCAAATCACAGCATAAAGACCTATTTTTCTTAAATTCCTTTTAGAAAATCTGATGGCTACTCAGGATCAGACAAAACTTGTATATAAATGCAATGCTATGCTAAGTGATGTGGAAATACCAAAAGACTGTGAAATACTTTCTAAGGAGCTGTTAACACGTGCCTCAGGCTATACTGCTGAGTTGCAAATTCAAGGGGTGTGTTTTCATCAGTATTCAAGTCACCTCTTAGTCAGCAAAGAAGAACGGTAAAAGCTAAAAAACCGTGAAAAGTTGCTATGAATTTAAGAAATTCCATGTGCTGAGAGCTTGCTACTGCTCTGAAGTGCAGCTGTAAGTTCACACATCTCCCTTATATAAACTTGCATTTTTTCTGGCCCAGAGCCTTAGGCATAACTTTAGTATTCAGCTCCCAATATGTGAACATCTTTGATATCACGTTAATAGTAAATACCTACAGGCCTGGAGAATGGAGCCTTCTGGAATAGAAATCAATCATTATATGTTTCACAAGCCATATATGTATCGCTGATCCACTAGGTAAATAATAAGAAGAAAACAGTAACATGAGCATTCTCTGAATCAACTTCTGTATGATGTCCATGACATCACTATGTAATCACTGCTACGAAAATGAAGCACTCTTGAAAAAGATGCAGAAGAACCATGTTTTCCAAATAACTGGTAAATGTCTTAATGCACATCCAGTGGCAGGCCAAGGATAGCAGATTTTTTCATCTCCTCAGGTACATCAATGCCAAGTGGCATTGCAGAGATATCCCAACTCAGTCATCCAAGAGAAGAGCTGTAGGGCATCTGGGAGCAGTAACTTCAACTATTCCTAATAAATCTGCAGCCAAATATGAGCCTGCTGTGGTTCCCCAAGAGGCTTAGCACTTGCAACTTGAGCTCACTGAAGATCTCTGTTCAGAAAAACCCAAGACTTAAAGCACAAGGACAATTGTGGAAATGAGAAAAAACTGCTAAGGCTTGCTAACCAAGTAATTAAAAATGCTTTGTCTTTTGCATGAAATATTAATAACAAATAATAGATACATAAAGATTCATGTATTTCTAAAATATACAAAGAGGTGAAAAAAAACCAAACTGGTTTCATATGGACGACTTCATTTTTAATGGGCATATGGCAATTGTTGAAGGAAAATACAGCTCTTTGAACACTGAATAAGGGGAAAATCAAGATACATTTAACACAGAAGTGAAAAATACAGAAACCTCTTGCAACAATCCCAGTATAGTTGAGTGCAGCCTTTACTGCTCCTTGAGCAGAATGACTGCATATGCCAACTCAGTACAGATTCTCGAGAAATTCCAGCATTCTTTCATTCTGAAGTGCTTACCTCTCTCTCTCTGCATGAAAGGCTTTACACCCCTGCACTGCAATACTGATTCTTCCTGCATTTGAGAATCCAAAGCTCTTCCCCAACCTGTTCTCCCAGCCCCCAAAGGAGAATCCCACAGGGCTCTCCCATGCCTGTTTTACAGGTCAGTGAGCCAATAGCACACCAAAAGCTTTGCTCTTTTTATATTCTGTATTCATATGATGGGCAAGGCAGTCCTGTCATACCCATCCATCCTGATGCTTTTTTCCTGTTTTATAGGAAAAACTCACTCACTTTACAAATGAAACAAGTTAAAGGGACAAAAGCACAAAGCAGCACATATTCCAGGGGTTTCTGCCAATTAGATACAAACATTTTGCCTTGCTGTATCATGCAGAGCTGATCATACACGTGATTTATATTAACAGCATTGGAAGGAAAATTAAATTTATCCAAAGTTATATGGGAAACACAAAGGGCTGTACGTGGTTCAGCTTAACCTAAACAGACTTCCAACTTGGCCTCAGGGGACAACTCAGGTGATAAATTAGCAGTTTGTAAAGCACCTCAGCAGCATGTGGAGTTGAATGGCATAAGACTGTAGGATATTATAACTGTAAATATGTAAGGGATGAAGATACGACTGATCTTAAAGGAAATACTGACTCTGCGCAGGAATTGCCTTCCCAAGAGTTCCGTAAGAGGAGGAACTCGGGGACCTGCATAGCCTCTCCCGTAGGAGGTGACTACGGCGACTCAATCCCTGCTGATAAGGACGACGGTTCCCCAGCAAAATCAAAGCTCTGTCGCCGCAGTAGCGTAGGGCACATTCCCGGGATCCCTCCAGCGACCGCCGGGGCCGAGCCCGCACAGGGGCCGCGTTTAGGGCGAGAGCCACGGTGCAGAGCGGCGCCGGGAAAGGGCCGGCAGCGGCCGCGGAGGGGCTCGCCCCG
>NC_031771.1:55859045-55903227 GCF_001522545.3 Parus major
GGGCTGCGGACCCTCGTGCGGCCCCGCGGGACGGCGCGGAGCCGGCGGCGCCTCCGAGCCCGCTGACAGCAACAAGTGCCGGCGGCTGCCGGCAGGGCGTGTGCCCGTAGCGGGGAGGCATTAAGCGCCTTCCTTTTATTTTGATTTTTAAAAAATTAATTAATTTTTTTATTATTATTATTCATTTTCTTTTTATCCTTTTCTCCCTTTATTTTTCACAGAAAAAGTGTTTGCTAGCCTTCCGCAGGTTGAACGAGGTGTTTCCAAAATTATTGGAGGTGATCCTAAGGGCAACAATTTTCTTTACACCAATGGAAAATGTGTCGTCATCAGAAACGTTGATGTAATGTATCTTGATTTATTTTGGTTTCTAGTGTAAAGCTTTCTCTAAGTTGAATTTTGTCTCCTTGCCCTTCCTTTAGCAGCCTGTGCTTCATTCAGTCTTGGTGCTTTCAATCGAGGTCACAGATCCGTGATCAGCAGCAGGGGAATAAGTAGAGTGCATGACTCAGGCATAAAAAACATAGGCAGCGACTGTAAAAACATGTAGAAAATCTCGGTAAAATGCGCAGTTCTTTCCCTCTCCGCATGTAAACTGAGCTTAAGAGATGAGAGACTGGTATATTCTGGTTGGCCCTGTTTATCTTCTTAGGTATCATTATTATGAAGTTGATTGCTGTGTTTGCCTAATAAACGAGTTCTTCCCTCTTCGCTGTTTTGGACCTGTAGCCTGTCAGGGAAACATTTAAATACTTGTAAACCTGAATCTTTAAATCTTCAGCTTCTTTTCCCCCACCCATCCCCAGCTCTAGCAATCAAAACACTTACGAGCTGCTGGACTCCATCACTAGCTGGCTGCAAGTTTTCAGCCCTGCTCACAGGGAATTTTGCTCATCGATTAAATATTAGAACGCCCCAGTTAATGTTTTCGGTAGTGTGGAGGTTTGTGTTTGCTTTTTTCCTCTGGTGCTAACTAAGAAACTGTTAACAGAGTTATTTGAATGATTTCTTTTTAAATATGGCATCCCTTTGAAAAGTGCGGAGGAAATGTTACATGTTTAGGCCATTGTTTTGCTACTGTTTTTTTAAAAAGTAAATTTCTTCGAAGTAATTGCTTGTTTTTTGGAAATTAAATTCTCCCATAGATTTACTTTGCTCCTGCAGATTTGGCCTGCAGCAGGAAGAGCTATAGGGGGAGGGGTAGGACATACCTCTCTGGAATTCTTAGGTCTCCACAACAATGGATTTGTTTGTGGCTGCTTCTGTAAATCACCTTTGTAAACTGAGCTGTTTTCTCACCACCCCCACTATATTCAGACACTTCTCCATTGTCGTGCCGTAATAGATAAGTGCGACTAATAACTTAATTCCTTGCAGATTTCTTGATTGCTATCAGTTAAAATTCATTCACTTAAAACCAAAAGTAAGCTCGCACTCTGGATTCATATGTCGGCATAGTGTCTTTGTAATAGTGTTTTGCTTTTGGTATCAAGAAAAGTTCAAGTTTCTGAAACCAGAAGCCCCAGTTAAACCCTGTAATGACACACAGTGTGATGAGAGAAGAGGGAAAAGCCACTCTGCTTACGTTACAGTTTCTGACCAAGTCGTGAGTGCTGACCTTCTCCCTTCCACTGTCATTAATGCTCTTCTGACCCTATTTTGGAGGTTCAA
This sequence comes from Parus major, assembly GCF_001522545.3. Lineage (NCBI taxonomy): Eukaryota > Metazoa > Chordata > Aves > Passeriformes > Paridae > Parus > Parus major. The sequence goes on from NC_031771.1 coordinate 55,860,717, forward strand.
TTGGAAGAAAGCAATTTGCTTTACCTGAATGAGCTCACTGAAGATTAGCCCAGTCCAAACGTGAGCCCCAGCATGAGCTGGGGGGTGTAGGGCACATGGTGACCTGAGAACAGGCAAGGAGGGATTGTGAGACTTCAAACTGTTTAAACTCTCAAGGGAAGGTGAGAATGGAAGTCACAAATCCTTCAGTTTTATGGTGCAGTTCATGCTGACCCGACTGACAAGGGGAGTTTGCTGCTGTTAATAATTGACAGGTGACTACAAAATATATTGTAGCAATAACACAAAAAAATGACCAGAGCCTCTGCTGTGGCTCTTGTGCTGGAGAATGTTGCAGCTTGTAACCTGACTTGTAAGTGTTGCTGCTGAAGAGGAATAGGTCCCAGGAACACAGCTCGAGGTGTGGTGAAAGGAAGAGAGAGCTTTTTTTTCTTCCAGGATTTCTAGGTTTCTGACCACAGCCAGGGATTGGATAGTCAGGGTAACACTTTCTCACTGCACTGGCTGTGAGAGATGTCCATCACAAGATGTGTATCAGAAAGAATGTACACATATCTATGTTTACAGTTACTGTCCTGGGAAAGTCTTTAGAAACTACATCAGCAAGCTCAAAAAGCTGAGTTTTCAGGGAGACACGTGTGGGAGCTCTTAGTTAAGAGCTGTTCCTTCTTTGCCTGATACAGAAGCCTCTCTAATAGTTTGCAGCAACGAAATGAAATGCTGGGGGTCTGTGTGTAATCCCTTCATGAGCAGTTCTCCAATGGATGGTTGTGCTCTAATTAAAAAAAAAACAGGTCATCAAAATGCAGTGATCACCTTTCTCCTTAAGTCTAAAGCTATCTAGCATTATCTAATCAGATGAATATAGCATTCAGGGTTAATGCTTGATCTTTGAGCATGATCTAGAGACTTCCTTAAGCAAGAAGTAGTTCTGTAGCAATGCTGGAAAGGCTCTGTGAGAAAGACTAGTGATATTTTTAAGGTTTCATACTTGATTAATATTTTATCTTCATGGGTCTAAGACTACTTTGAAGCTTGGAACTGAAACTGCTCACTTCCATATGTGGTGGCTCTGGTTTCAGTGTTTGAAATAAGCCACATAAGCTTGATGCTGGTTTAATCTAGCTACTACATTTATCCCAGCTCACACTATCATTTTCTCCTTAAATATCTTTTTAGAAGTGTTTTTGGGGGGGGGGGTTGGGCTTGATTGAAAAAAAGCAAGTTAGAAAACTTACTTTACAAGCAGAAATAATACTATTGAATAAATAATGTACAGTTTGACAGCCCTAACTTATTACCTGTTTTCTGGAATCTGCTTGCCATATCTTAAGTTTGAGTCTTTATCTTTCATTTAACCCTTTAAGTTGGTCTCTCAGTTTAGTTTCCTGGACTCTTGGAGATTCTTGCTGTAAAATAACACCTCTCATGCCATTAATAACAACATGTGGGGGGATTTGAGCTCCCTGAACATGTAGGTGATGCAGATATAGAACAGGGAAAACATCATGTCTTGCTCAGGTGAAATCCAGCTGCACACAAAATGAAGAGGGATGTGCATGCTGTAAGTGCAGATGGTTATGGCTTAAGTCGAGCTGCAATGCACTCAAGCAATGCATAAAAGCAGGAATGAAAAAAAAGCTCCTTTTTGCATGAGCAAGCTGTATTCTGTCTCCTGAGATGTAACAGTACTGCAACAGCAAGAACTCTTGTGAGCAGGAGACCGCTTTCTAACACAGAGCGGGTGTTTTAGTTTTCCCTGATTGGATGGCTGAGTCATACCATAACATCAGGTGGTTTTCTGGTTTGATTGAATAAATCTGTATTAATTATAGCAGTTAAAATGGAATTTTGTTTTGATCATATGAGTCAAGTTTCTGGAGCTGAAACAAGCCTGTTAAATGGTAGAAAACCGTTTCTAAAGAGTCATGTATTACTTTTGTAGCATACACACACTATAACTGAGAGGGGTGCAGAATGACTTTTTGATACAACTAATTTGAAAGCAGTTTTTTGCCTTGATGTCATCCCTTTTTGATTTTTGTGGTGCCTCTGTTGTATAACACTACTGATTTACTGAGACACAGAGTTCATTTTATTGTCCAACCTGAAACATCTGAAAACATAGTTTAGACTGAAGAGAAAATTATGATGGAGTGGCAGTGAATTTCTTTCAGAATTCCTGTACAACTCTTCATACCAGGCTTTTAAAGCAGATTGCAATTATCAAGAAAGAGCAAGCCTAGCACATCTCATTGGTTATTGAATGATTTTGGGTACATGGTGATGATTAACAGCCATGTGTTATGGTTGACTGCAGGCTTAAGTTTCATACTTGACTACAGTAGAATTTTAGATGTGTGCTGTAAAGCACAGCTCATATTTAGTATTCCACTTGGGTAACTGCTTTATCCCTGGGCTAGCCCCAAAAAAGGAGAGCCTGATGCTTGGCCTGTTATTTTGGAGTGTTTTTCTATTGTTTGGCAGGTATTAGAGAAGAAAGGGTCATTAAGAGGAAATTATTTTTTGTGTCAGTTGTTAGAAAGTACTGTGTTGCTTCAGTGGTAGCAGCAGTGTTCTGCAATGTCTGCTGCACTTCTCACTTTTAGACAATTGCTTAATTTAAGCTGGAGAGCAGGGTTTGAGAGAAGGGAGTGCAGGGAGAAATTATGAATTTTATTGTTGAATTTCTGATTTCATTCCTTTGAAAAGGAGGAGGTACAAGTTTGTAACTTTTTTTTTTCCCCCCCTTTAAAATAGAATCCTGCAATTGCTGACATCTACACTGAGCATGCCCACCAGGTTGTAGTTGCCAAGTATGCTCCCAGTGGATTCTACATAGCCTCTGGAGGTAAAGTATCCGTGCTGTTAAAGGTACAAACTTTAGCAGGCAAAACAGTAGTAACACTTCCTGTGTGCATGGAATATGCAGTCAGTAGGATGTGCTTCAATGGAATTCCGTACACATCTCTGAAGGAGAAATTATTTATGTCCTTGTTCCTCTAACCTTTTTCTCAAGGCAGTGAGCTTAGTGACATTCTTGGTCTTTTAAAAATGTGTTATTTCAATAAAGAAAGAGCCTGGAAATGAACCCTAAATACTTAGTGTGATGAAGACTTGTGTAAATATAATGGTGTGAAAAGTTATTTTGGAAAAACAGGACTATTGTTTGTGATGTTCATAAACTTTGATACTTTATGGGCAGGGTGTAGGGGTTCTAAAACAGTGTGTGCTCCTTTCTTTTCCCTTCTTCTTGACCAAATTTGGCAACATTTATGACTTTTGTTACTTTTTAACCTGAGCTAAAAAAAGCTTTCCTTGGCAAGTTAGCAGGGAAAGAGGCTGAGTCTCAGTTTCTCTATAATGCATAGGAATCAATAGTCTGAGGATGTGTAACATGAATTTTTACAGTCTGAATTTCCCATATTACAGCAGTTTTTAACTACCAAAGAACTGAACAAACCCTTTTTATTAGAAGCTTGCATCACATAATTGAGTTTTTTTTCAGGAGGACTGGTACACAATGAAGAATATTGATAAATACAATAACTGTAACTTGTATTTCTTGCAAAGATTTGCAGCTAATATATAGATTTTCTTAAAAAATGTTTGCCATTGACAATTAGAAGTGCTTTAGAAGCAAGTAGTGTGCCCAAATACAGAGATATTTTCTGTGCAATATATCTGTAAAGAAATCATTCTGAATCTGAGCCTTTTATAAAGAGAGCACAGATTCCTGCAAAGGTCTTAGTAGAACAGGATTTTCTCTTTCAGCAATTCCAAGGGAACTGTATTTTTTAAAATGTAAAATGTCCTATCCTTCTTGCTTTCCTTCATATCAGAAAGTTATATTAGAATAAGTATTTTTGAAGTACTGGGGAACCTTTAAGAACACTGATAACAGAGCTGGTTGTTTTGGGTTTTTTTCCCCTTTTCTCACATTCTTGTCTGAAAGGGACCACAGCCAAGATTTTCTTGGCTCAGTCTTGTGTGTGGACCATGTGTCAAATTGAATACCCTCTTAAAACCCAGTTTGCATTCTATATTCTACAATCCTGGTGCTCTAGGTTTGTGTAGCACTTAATACTCAGAAGAACTATCTAATTTTTTTTGTAGTATCTTTGATTTCTAGTCTTTTGTAAAAGAACAGTAATAGATACTGTGCTAGGGAAGTATTTGGTTGTTTTTTCTCAGAATTTTTGTCATATCCAAGTGAAAGAGTTTAGGTTGCAATATTTCCCTTAAAAAGTGTCTTCTGTATGTCATTTATAAATAGTTTTGTGATACTGCTGAGCATGGGGTCTGAGGATAGATGACCAGGCTGTTTAAGCTGTTTCTAAGTATAACATGTAAGATTCATTTCTCTGTCTATAAATCTGCATTAGCCATGCAGCCTGCATTAATACTTTGTGTGCTTCATGAGACAGACCTTTGGCAATATGTGTTTGGTTTTTATGGTAATTTCTCTTACTGCAGATGTAGTAATGGGAGATACTGCAAAGTTAAAGCTCTGTATCTTATTAATAGATAGAGGAAACAATTAGATTGTAAAGTCTGCATTAATATTCTGCTTCAAGAACAAATTCTCTCTATAAAATTCTCATGATGTCCTTTTAGCAGAAGTGAATGGCCATGTCCCAAAGATTCAGGGTGGCTGTATCTTTAAATTTAATTGTAAAGATGCACCAATAAATGGTGAACAGGATTTAAGCATTCTGCTGAGTTGAAAGATGCACATTTTAGCATGTGGTTTATTCTAAAACAGTGGCTTTTTTTGAAGGGTACAATACACACAGACTTTGCTGTGTGGGTTTCATTAGAGATGTGTAAATTTGTCTGTGTATAGAACAATTCCTCTGGTTACAATCCTGTACCACAGTAATTGCTCTGAACAGCTCTTGGGTTTTACAATACTCAGTGGAAACAGTGAGCCAGGGAGCTTTCATTGTCTTAAGTCTTAAATTGTTAACTGCTTGTGCCATGTCTGCAGCTTTTGACATTACTGTTCCTGAATATTCTGTTGCACTCCTGTCTAGTATTCCAGATAGTGCAGGCATCCACACCATTAAGTGTGTACATGCTTCTGTATAGAAAAAGCACACTGACGTGCATGAATTGAGTTCTGTGGACAGAAATCTCTTTGTATGTCTACATATGTCTGGTATTTGTATGCAAAACAGGTCTTCTTTGAAGGTACAAATTGGAGTGCATCAACCACTGTCCACTGGGTTGCTCCCTTTTTGTAGGTGTAGGGTGGCTTACTTCCCAGTGAGGTGTCTTGTAGCTGCTGGGCAGGGGAGCTGGGCTGGCTTGTTCTTTGTGTAACAGATACTTAACACATACCAGCTGATAACATTAAAGTTTCTACTCTTACTGTGCAGATTTTTCACATGTCTGCAAATGTTTTCTCCTTCTGTTGTATTTGGTACTGCATGTTTTGAATTGTAATATCTGGTTAGAAAAAGTAATTGTAATAGGGTAAGGTAGTAGGTCCATAGTACAAGTGTTCAGTGTAGCTGAAAATCTGTACTCTGGCAGATTGATGAGTCATGTGACTGAGTCATGATGGAACAATAGTTATATTCTATTTTATTATGGCAGATGTCTCTGGAAAGCTAAGAATCTGGGATACTACACAGAAGGAACACCTGCTGAAGTATGAGTATCAGCCATTTGCAGGAAAAATAAAGGACCTTGCATGGACTGAAGACAGCAAGAGAATTGCTGTGGTTGGAGAAGGAAGGGAAAAGTGAGTAATTCTTTTGTGTTGGTGTGTGTTTATACATACATACATGCATTTACTGTAAACCTCTACATTCTAACAAAGCAAGTTCCTTGCAGAAAGCTTTTAAAATTCTTCAGTGGAATGAAGTCATTGCTTTTTCCCTGTCTTGACTTCAAGTTGTGAGGCTCTGCAGCAAGATTTTCTACACACTGTTTGAGAGCTGTAAATTAGTTGGAAAATACAGTTCTGTTACAATTGCTTAGTTTAAAAATTGTATGGGACTTGTTTCTTAGAGGTAGGTGGGTATTTTTTGGTGGTGTGTTTGATGGATTTTTTTTGTCAAATTCTAATAAGGGTAGGAAGGGGAAGACAAGATATTTTTCCCCTCTTCCTTCACTTGTTGGGCTCATGGTCTTATTCAATTGATTGAATGAGAGTTTAAAAAAAAGTGTATCTCAATTTTCTCATTTGCAACATACTTACATTTTTAGACTTTATTATGGTAGTTTAATGAAAGGACAGCAAGCAGTTGTCTTTTACCTGACTAAATGAGATGCCCAGATAGGTTTGTGTCCTCCATTTAATGTTCAAAGACTGTCAGAACTTCTAAAGCAGAGTCCAGACCACGTAGTCTTATGCCTAAAGGGATGAAAAGCATCGTGTGGTGCTGTTCCCTGGTCCCCTGGACCACTGTTTAATCCCTGTACTGTGTCCTTGAAAGAGACTCTCTGTCCTCCATTGCTCCATCTGCCCCTGGGTAGATACAATGTGAGTTTGCTCTCCTTCAAAAACCTGGCCAGCTTCCTGTTCTGTGGATGCACTTTCAGTCTGGAATATTGTTGAAGGGATTCTAAAGAAGGCCTTTCAAATAGCAATGCTCTGGCAGTTTAGTGCCTAGGTATTTATTATACTGAGGTTTCTTTTTAAGGTGATTTAGTGTAAGAACTGTCAAAAATGCTTTTAAAAGTCTTATTCCTTAAATAATATTTGTAAAAGTGATGGTACCCAATCTAGGCTAAATAGATAATTGTGATCCACTGCCATTGTTATCCTAGCTCTCTGCAGTCTGTTGTGGCTAGGCAGATGGAGTAATTTACTGCTGTCTTTTATAAAGCTTATCTTAATGAGGAATAAATCTTGTGTTAGTGAGGAATATACATTGGATCTCTGAATTTTAGAAGCTTTATATACAAAATCTGATTGTTTGTCCCCTTCAACAAAAGTCTCCTATTGAAGATTAGAATCTCTCACCAGCAAGATCTCAAATAGCCTTCAGGGAACTATGATGTGCTTGCATGAAATTAATGAGATGACCTAATTTCTTTTCTTTGAGTGCACTCAAATCTGCAGTTTGCAGATGTTAAAGGAGTTAATGTACGTTTAACTTGTATGAATTGTAGTTATTGTGTGCTTTTCTAGATTTGGAGCAGTGTTCCTGTGGGATAGTGGCTCTTCTGTTGGCGAGATTACTGGGCACAATAAAGTGATCAATAGTGTGGACATTAAGCAAACAAGACCATATCGTCTGGCAACTGGCAGTGATGACAACTGTGCTGCTTTCTTTGAGGGACCGCCATTCAAGTTCAAGTTTACACTAAGCGTGAGTTTGAGTTTAGATGTGGCTCTGTTGAACTGTGCAGTTTCCAACAAGCTTGCAGGTCTTATCACAACCAGCTGTTAAAACAGAAATTCACTTCCCCCCCTTTGAAGCATAGCTGGTGTCAAGTGGGTTTCTTAAAACCATGTGTAACCAAATGTTCATCTCAGGACAAAAAAAAAACAAAGTAAATGATTGGTTAAAAAGAGAATCTGAAACACTTTTTCCAATATTCTTTTTTCATTGTCACTAAGCTATGGAAGGGATAAAGAAGGCTGTCTTATTGGTTCTGTTGATGCTTTCAAAGATCTGTTTCCCAGTGCAGATGTGTGTAGAATTTCTTAAAGCTTTCCAAGGTGCACAATTCAAGAAATCTGGTGATTTTAATGGAATTTTCCCATCCATAAAGAGTGCTCAAATATGAAATCCCAGGGCCACTTAGAAAGGGTGAGAGTTGATGTTTGAAAGCATAATTTGATTTCATGGAATGGGTATGTAACTTGTGTGGTCAGTCTTCTGCTTCTACATTCCTTTTAACTTAGTTTCTTATTCTACTTGTTACAATCTCTTAAATTAAACAAAGGCTGGAACTACCACAGTGAAGGTGTATTCATTGCGGCATAAGGCCAAAGAAAATAAAAAGCCACCAGCATCTGCAGCTGTTTTGATGGCAGGAGATCTCTTGCCTTAAATTATTGTGAAGATATTGGATGTTATTGCAATAGTAGATGCAAAATGTTTAGTTTGTATTTTAGTTTTAAAAACAGTGTAGTAAGCCTTTTATTTTCTTACACATGAGCCTTGAGTAGTCTTCATATGCTGACTTAAGTAAGGATTCCATTCCAATTCTAGAATAGGAATTGTTTTGAGCTCTGCAATCCAATGAAGTGATGTAGTTGCCTAATATATTTCTGAACTTAAGCTGATACTTGCATTTTGCTAAGCTGGTTGTTTTGGAACTCTGAAGTCCAAATTGCTTACCAGTGCTGCTTAGACTGGTATGTGATGCAGTCTTCCTTTTAAAGTGATAGTTGGGTTGATATATGGGATTCTGGTATGGGTTGTATGGTTTAGATTAGAGCCTGCAGTATCACTGGCGTGAAAAAAAAGTATAGTTGAAGAAAGTAGGTTAGAACCTGCCTTCCATAATACTAAAAATAGTCTTCCAAATCTCTCTGCATGGGAGCTTTGGCCTCATTGTGGTGCTTCCCTATTTAACGTGTGTTTTCTAGTTTGCATGGTTTGAATAGTCTCCTACTTGTAAATAGTCTATTTGGGGAGCATACATCAGTCTTGCCTCATTGCTTCACAGAACTATCACTAATGCAATCTCCCAGAAATGGAATAATGGAATTTCAGTAAAATAATAACTTATTTACTTATTTCTCATCTCATGCCTGTGCACTTTTTTTTTTTTTTCAATGAGAAGTATAAAGTACTCTTGTGTGTATAAAACTCACTGGGGAAGAATCTTGTTTTTGCATGTAGGCTGCATCTGACTTTTTTTACTACTTATCCCTGAAACTGGGTAATCATTCTCCTGGTATGCACTGAGTTCTTTTAACTACATCAGTAATGGTGTCAGTGTCTTCCCTGGACTGTCCTTGGTCCCCATGATTCTCTTCAGATAGTGGCTAAACTTGCCTCCTAGAAATTTTCTACAGCAAGCATCTCCTATACAGCTAATTCATGGTTCACATATAAGAGAAGTTCATTGTTACTAGATTGTCTTATATGTAAAATAGTCTTTTCTTTTTTTGTTTGCCAATTCTTACGTTTTTTCTACAGGACCATACACGGTTTGTGAACTGTGTGAGGTTTTCTCCTGATGGGAACAGATTTGCTACAGCTAGTGCAGATGGGCAGGTAAAAAAACAAGGAACTCTTTATACTGATTTTATCATGACAAGATTTTCTTGTGCATTTTTGGTATAGGATTAGTTTTGTAAAATCCGTGTTGCTTCTTTTTAATGCCATGAGTTTAAACTTTTAACTCCTCCTGTAAATCTATAATAACTGGTAAGTGGTAATAACCAGACTATTCTTACTCAGGTTTTTTCCCTATTCCATCTCCCTAGCATTCTCCTACAGGTTGTTTTGGCAGGAACATGTTGGACTTTTGGAATATGTATGTTATGGTCCTGAGAGGTCTAGCTGAAATACAGAATTTCATAGATAGCAACCCAGCTCCATGTGTACTCCCTACTGGTAAGGGCAGGTTGACAATGACTCGTTTACCATGGGTAACTTGCCTTTCTCAGAGGGCAGACTCCCATGACAGCTGTGATAAGCAGCTGTCATCACTGTAACATCTCCCAGAATTTCAAATGTCTGGAAGTACAGGAGACTTGCTGTGATTATTTACAATTTTCATCTCAGTCATTTAGACTTAGTTACTCAGTGCAGCATAGCTTGTGCCTCTCCTTAAAAAGGAGTCTAGTGTACCAAAGTGTCAGACACTATATGGGTTTTTTTCTATTACTGCTTTTCGCTTTAAGTTGTATTTCTGTGTGCTTTTTTAAGATCTTTGTCTATGATGGGAAGACTGGAGAGAAAGTGTGTGCTCTTGGTGGAGGCAAAGCACACGATGGAGGTATTTATGCCGTAAGTATCACTTCATTTGTGCAAATGATCCGTAGTGTTTCATTACCCAGTTAATGAACTGCAAAGTCTTGGATTAATAAATGCATTTACTGTCTTGTGGTGACATTTGTTTTTACAGATTAGTTGGAGCCCTGACAGTAGTCAGTTGCTTTCTGCTTCTGGAGATAAAACTGCTAAAATCTGGGATGTCGGTGCTAATTCTATTGTAAATACTTTTAACATGGGATCAAACGTGTTGGATCAGCAGCTGGGTTGCTTGTGGCAGAAAGAGCATTTATTGACTATCTCCCTCTCTGGCTATATCAATTATTTGGACAAGAACAATCCAAATAAGCCTTTACGTGTCATAAAGGTAGGTTAAAATTCTGTTACTTTATGAGTTTGTGCAATAAATGACTCAGTGATTGAAGCTGTCAAGGTGGAATAGTAGCTATTGAAAAACAGCTTTGTTAAATTAGCATTGCCAAATGAGCTATGTGTGACTTTCTTGAAGTCATATGAATTAAGAAGTTGCTATTTACATGTGTGAGACTGTGCTTTGTGAAAATTCCCAGACTGATGATTTAATTTTAATTAATGTTATCAACTTATTTTTTGTTGCAGCTTTTAAGCATTCTTGAGATGAGAAAAGAAATAGAGCATAGATAGAAAACTACCAGTGATGTCTCATTCTTCCAGAACTCTAGTGTATTGTGGACAAGGTGATTAGGGTTCCCTTGCAGTCGAACTTTAATTTTAGGATTTAAAGAGTTCACTGACACAAGACTCTCTCTCATGGGAACTTACATTTTTACATGAACTAGAAACAACGTCCCAGATTTTTGCCATCACTGCTATAATTCTGGAAGTTGATGTGGGTACATGACCATATTTAGTCCTCTTCCCTGAATCATAAAGTGCCTGAAAAGCAGTGATGAAAAGACTACAAAAGTATTTTGGCTCATCAGGCTAATAAGGACATCCATGGTGCTTACTGTTTCTCATCAAGGACATGGCAATAGCAGTGCTATAACAGTTAAGTGACTGCACTGTAAAATAGTGGTTTTTCTACTGGGTGACTTTTAATGCTTGTGAATAGCATGTTATTTTCTGAATAACCTATCATTCTTCTCAAATGGATGTATGTATGTGTTAAAAATTGCTCATCAGTAATTATTTATGTCCCATTCACAGGGTCATAGTAAATCAATTCAGTGTCTTACGGTGCACAAAAATGGTGGAAAGTCCTATATTTACTCTGGAAGTAATGATGGTCATATTAATATCCTTTATTTAATAGTGATACTTGTTCTAGTTTTAAAGTCTGAGAGTCCATTAGGAGAGGTGAAAAAAAGCTTTGCTGAAGACAAAGTTTATTGTACACAAGTGAATATTTTGTCTACAGTTTATTTTGCTTTCCTCTAATACCTGTTTTACTAGCTGCTGCCACACTTTCCTGCTAAATATAAGCCAGCTCTTAATTTTCAGTTGTTGCTTCTTCATGATAGGTAGCTTGAGAGTATGGAGGAGCAAGTAAATATATAAATCAGCCTCTTGTAACATCCAGAAACAGTAATACATATTTTCCACTTATGACAGAATATGCAGAAAGTTACATTTCCAGCATTCTGAAGCTTAGAGTTGCAACTGCAGTCCTTTATCATGTCTTTAAAATGGTGTCATGTTGGCATAAACCCTTATAAATATAGGTCCTGTTTCTTTTCAGACCTGTAATAGAGTGAGTAGTTAACACTGATGTTACCATATAATATGAGGGAAAAGCCAGTGTTACAAAGGTTTCTAACTGCTTTGAAAACTACTTCTAGTCTCAGACCTAATGCTTATTATTCCAGTATTTGCTACTGTTTCTGGTAGGCCATTTAGCTCATTACAGAACATCAGAGTTTAACTTAATAAATATTATTAGGTTATCCATGGAGCTTGTAGATGACACCAATTTAAACAGCAGGTTGGACTAAATCTCAAGAGGCCCCTTCTATCTAACCTTAGCTGTTCTGTCAATTATTTAACTTTTTATGGTGTGGAATCTGACTTCACCAGTATCTTCAAATGTTCCTTAATTCTATTATGCACATTATTGGGATTCTGAAACTGGAGAGAATGATGGCTTTTCTGGGAAGGGCCACACAAACCAGGTTTCTAGAATGGCAGTGGATGAGATGGACCAGCTGGTCACCTGCAGTATGGATGACACTGTGCGCTATACCAACCTTAGCAAGAGAGATTACAGGTTAGTTAAAATGTTACCTTTTATTGAAGTATAATTATTTTACAGCAAGAATGTTTCTGATTTTATATGGTAAATATAAATGCTGGAGTTTATTTAGATTTTATGTTGCCATGGAAACTGTGGAAATGATTGCAGTACCAACCTTTTGCTTTTCTGACATTGAGAAGTGCATCCTAGGCTTTTCAATTTGTTTGAAAATTTGAATTTGACCCCTTCCATGGGTCAGATGGAGACCTGTCTTGTCTTGGGTGACTTAGTTAAGGGCTGTAGGACAGGTGTCTGCTTTGTGATTTGTAGATACCCAGGGACAGTGAAGATAAATGTGGTTAGGAGGAGTGTGACATAGCTGTTTCTTCATGGAAACCAGAATTTAAAGAATCCTGTTAAGATAATCTAGTTAGTTTAAAAATTAAACTGTAGTATAGTAACATTGACTTTCATTTCAAAGATGTACTACCTGATTGAGATAGTAAAGCTTTAAACACGAAACAGTAGGAAACTTTGCAGATTAATAGATAAGAAAATTAATTTATGCATGTTCTTGATGATTAGTGACTGATTATTTGAATGGGCAATTTAAAATAATGGTAGACATGGAATAATTTCTTCCCTCTTTGTCTTTCCTGCTTCTCCACCTTGGCACATCCTCTTCCAGTGGCCAGGATGCTGTGAAAATGGATGTTCAGCCAAAATGTTTAGCTGTGGGTCCTGGTGGTTACACTGTAGTTTTATGCATTGGACAAGTAAGTATTAACATGTGGATTATAGACTATTGCTGTGTTAATAATGCCATGTATAGTAACATTTACTGTGGGATTACCTTACACATCTGTAGAATTTCCTAATTAGACCTACAGGGAACATAATTCAGCAGGATACTTGATAGCCATGTCTTTTTGCATCCTGTACCAATTTCACATTTATGTACAGGTCTAAATTTCAGACAGTCCCTTGTGTGTGGATGCATCTGTATTTGTTACCAATACAGCTTTGTGCTGGAGCATTAAACCTCAGAGTCGTGCTCTTGCCAGATCTGTTCAGTGACATGATTTTGGCAAAAGGATGTTTTTCTCATGGTGGTTTTTTTGGTTTTTTTTTTTTTGTTTGTTTGTTTTTTTGGGTTTTTTTTTTGCAATTAATCCCACTAACCAATTAACTATTGCTGTTGTACAGCATAAGCAGCTCTAGCTTGCTTGCCACTAGTATGCAGAGCACAGAAAACGGGAGACATTGCACCAAGTCTCTCTTGTATCAAAACATTATTAACTTCTAATGATTTATGCTTTCTGTGTGGGTACTGGCATTGTGTTTGGGACATTTGATAGTGTTGTCCAAACCTGTTTTCATGTGAGTTAATCCCAGTTAACCATAGCATAGAACTAGTAGGAAATAGCCTTTAAAGTTTAACACCACAGCATTAACTTGCTACTAGTTTGGTCCTGCCTCTCTCCCTTTAACTATGGACCAGGAAGGGAGTAAACATTGCTAAAAATACTGGTTTGTCCATGTTTATTTCATGTTCAAGCCAAGTGAAGTAAAGCTGAAGGCAGTGGAGAATGCCCTGCACTGTGTAATTTAGAACACATGAATACTGCAGTACAGCAGATTAGTCACCACATGTAGGCATTTCTTAAATTTTTGGTTTTTTTTTTTAAGAATGAAACTGTTCCCTTAAGATGCTAATACAATAAACTTCTGAGCAACCAAAGGGGATTTGTATTTATGACTAAGAAATGTGGCTTAGTAATAGTTTTATTAGGTACTTTGAAGAGAAGTGTCTTAGTTTTTGGTTTTCTACTTACAGATTGTCTTGATGAAAGACAAGAAAAAGTGTTTTGCAGTTGATGACCTTGGCTATGAGCCAGAAGCTGTAGCCATTCACCCTGCAGGAAGTACAGCAGCAGTGGGAGGAGCGGTAAGGTTGCACTTCCTAAAATTGCACTTCTTTGAACACTGGAGCAAGTAGCAGAAGTATTTAATAGTAGTAAGTGTGTTGTGTTGAGAAATGGTAGGTGAAAAATTTTAACAGCATCACTGTTGTTAAAGTAAACTGTGTTTTTGGTGTTTCTGGGCTTTCATTACCCAGGTTCCACCACAATTGTGATCTAAAGTCTATTTCACTTCTTTTTGAATTGAATCTTCTTTTCTGTATTTTCAGTTTTGAAATTGCCAAATTGTTTTTACACAGTGTGTTCTTGAAGTAGGCAAATTCTAGAAAAGGGGTTTATTTACAGACTGGGTGGATTGTAGCCAGCATAAATGACATTTTACAGGTTGTCTAAACTTTTTCTTAACATAAGCACTACTAGACCAAATTAATGCAAAAAATTTCAGCATTCTTTCTATTGTAAAATTATTTTTCTACCTTTTCTCCTTCATTGCTATTAATTTGCAGGATGGGAATGTCCATTTGTATTCAATCCAAGGAACCTCTTTGAAAAGTGATGATAAGACTTTGGAAGCTAAAGGTCCTGTTACTGACCTGGCATATTCTCACGATGGTGCCTTTCTTGCAGTCTGTGATGCAAACAAAGTTGTCACTGTCTTTAGTGTTGCTGATGGCTACGCGGTAAGAATTGTAGTGAGAGTTGTCTTTGTTTAAAAGCAAATTGTCTGACAGCTCATGTCTAAATCTGTTGTAGTGAAGTACATTGTAGCTGCTGAGATTTAATTGTAAATCATTGCTGTAAATTTGATGTTTCTGTGACTGTTTACCTGCTATTTTGGGCTAGTACTGGCATTTACAGCAGCTTATGTGAACCCTCCAGACTGTAAAAAAGTTGAGGAAATGTTCAGCATAGGTTGGCTGCTGGGAAGGCACTGAAACCCATCTAATAACAAATGCATATTTAAAAAAGGGATGGAGATGAATTTCCACAGACTAGCAGTAGTTAAGTACAGAACGTTCCTTTGGGTCTCCTGAACCACTAGTTCGTTGCTTAGTTGTTTTTTAAAGGAAATAACAAAATACATGCCATGTCTGTATGAGAACTTGTGTGCATTTTTATAAAATGGTCAAGAATGTAGGCTCAGTTTGATAAGAATTGTGCAGTACAGTAAAATTCAATGAAGTAAATAAAGCAGATTGGCAATAAGATTCTGCTGTCTCTGGCACACAGTTCCGTGGTAAAGACTAAGCTATGAAAGGAATATGTTAGGACAGGGAATCTTTGTATCTGCCAATCTACTGTCGCGTAACCAAAAATAAAAAAATGGCAATTTCCACTTTTCAGCCCAAGCAGTCAATGTGTATCAGCCTGTAAACTCCTTAAACTTTGTCTGAAACAACACTGAAGTAAAAAGGCAGGATGGCATTCCACAAAAAACATTCAGTTTTCTATGTAAAAATTTAAATAATTCTGCCTTGAGAAACATCTGTGGGGATTATTTTAGAAGCCTCTAAATTGCATATGCACTTAACAATCAAGCTTTCATAGAAAAATGTCTTAGTAGACTGATAAAATACAAACCCCTTTTATAAAAAAAACACTATTTAAGATGAAGCCACCACTTGATTTGCTTTGTGCATCTACACCTGAGATGTACATTGTCTGGAGTCTTGCAGTAGCATGTTCTGATGCTGCACATTGAAAGCTCGTTCTTGAAGTAGCTTTAACTACTGGAATAACCCTGGTCTCCCTAATTTTCAAATAGGAGCATAACGTCTTTTACGGACACCATGCAAAAGTTGTTTGTATTGCATGGTCACCAGACAATGAACACTTTGCTTCTGGAGGCATGGACATGATGGTATATGTTTGGACTGTGAGTGATCCAGAGACCAGAGTCAAGATACCAGGTATGTTTTCTTCAACATAATACTTTTGAAAGATTCTAGTAGTTCTTGAAATCCAGCACTGTTTTATAGGCTAATGGTAAGCAGGCTTTGAATGTTCCCAGAGTAATTTAGCCTTTATTTTAATCTCTATCTAGCCACACTACCTGGAAATATTCTGTTATTTTTGTAGTTACTTTTAAAATCCAGTACTAGTATTTAATGCAGCTCAAAATCATGTTTGGAATGTGCTGAAGTTGTCAACCCAGCATTCCTAATTCTTTTCTGTTACTTTGCACTTCAATACAGATGCCCACAGACTACATCATGTAAGCGGCTTGGCGTGGTTGGATGAACATACTCTGGTAACAACATCCCACGATGCTTCTGTTAAAGAGTGGTCTATCTCCTACAATTGAAATAAGCCCCCTCTTTGGAAGGACCTAATCAGGGACTAGAACTACTGCAGTGGAACATAGTACTTCTCTTTAAAAATCTGTATTGGCCTCTGGGTCTGCTGTCATATCCTCATATCTTTACAGGGTGTTCATATCTGTAATTAAATGTACTTTGAAAGCTTTAGCGAGTAACAGTTTGCACATGAAAAGCACTTAAATTATGTCTGGAGCTTAACCTTTGTGCTGAACATTCCAGAGGCAACAGCCAAACAAGTTGGTGTGCAAGGTTCAGGCGCAAAAGATTCCAACTCAATCAGTTGTACTTTTCTAACCAAGAAACATAAGACTGTACAGCATGAGAGTAATACTTCTCATTTTTTCTAATTACAGAACATTTCTGTACTAACAGTCATAGTAAGAGTATTTAGTTGTGGTCTGAAACCAATCAAGCTGTGTGCAGCTACTGTATATTGCTTTGCTTCTCTATACTGCACCAAACTGTTGCCTCAGATTTTCTCCTCCAGATAAGAAGATGGGGTACATACATAATAAACTTTTTATGTATTTCATGTCAAATCTTTGTGGTTTATTTTAAGGTGGAAGTGTGGGATTTTAATGTACTTACTGTTGTGGGTATAATGTTTACAAATAATCGTTGTGGCAACTTGTTGCTTCAGAAACACAATTGTTGCTTTCATGAATTAAGACTGTCTCGTCATTTCAGTGTCAGAGAAAGAAATCATACTGTTTCAAAGATTAAAGATATTTTCTGTTTGAAGGAGGACAAGCATGTTATTGTTTAAAAAAATGCAGTACTTCTACCACCTTTTGGAAAATACAGGAATTAAACAAAGTGAAGTGTTGTTATGACTTGAAGTGATTTTTGAGAAGATGGTGTTTGCTCAGTAAGTTTTATGCCTTTGCATGTGCAGAACAGTTGCATGAAAGCGTTACCTCATGCGAAGAGATCCCGATGTTGTGTTTAGTTCCCTTCTCACACTCCACAGTACGTTTAAGTGATTTGAAGCTAGCAGTCCAACAAGGGTGGAGGAGGACACTCTGATGCAAAGCAGTAGGAAGATCTGTTACCATCTCTGATGGCCAAAAAGAGTTGTTGCTGTCTAGAACCTTGGAAGACTTTTAAAAAAATATTTTCTCTGCTAAATCTCTACCACCACCACCACCTTTCCAGTTGTCTTTGGGTTTTATTAAGCTTTCCTTTCTGTGTGGGCTCGCGTGTTTTTTTTACCAATCATATTTCTAATGACACTAATTATACAGCAAATAAAATGCTTTTGCTGCTTCTCATACTGTGGCCTATTGCTCAATTGCTGAAAAAAAAATTACCTTGCAAAAATGAAATGTTGATGAAACATGTGTTGGAAAGGAAGTGTGTTGATTTCTTTTTAGGAGTGGTGATCATAATGTCTCCTAGCCTACAAACCAACATCTACAGTGAAACAGGTGCATAGATTTTTCTTTTTTCTTCTTCTAAGAAGTGGGATATTTGGCACCATGGTTTCTTTGTGTTTACTGTGTCTGTTACCAGTTTTTCATGTTTTTCTTGCTAACAATGCAAGGACAAGAGAAGTTTTGGAAAAGGGTGCATTTGATTTTTTTCATAAGATCCAAATGAACGGTTTTCTGTGTCTACCCCCTAAAAGTCATTCTGCTGTTGCACAGGGACTGGCATAGCAAGCAATTCATCCATTGTTCCTGGGTTTGACCTGGAAGAGTTGCAATTGAATCTGATCAGTGAGTTCCTGTGGTAGTTGAAGCCCTGTTGTTTAAGTAATTGTGAATGGGAGGGGAAGAGGAGTTAAGCAGTTATCAGAGCTTGTGCACTATGCCTGAAAGTTATAGAGTGAGCTATTTTTTGATTCCTCAAAGACCTTGTAGTACTGGTTCTGCAAAATGCCTGTTAGCCAGAAACCCTGCATGGAGATGTGTGTTTGGATGGCAGTGAGGGTGACTGCTCGTGCTTCAGCTTCCACTGGATTTGTTTATTGGCATATGGCCTGAGCTAATTCCTTAAGACCTTAATATGGTCTTTGTAGTTGGCTAGGAAATCCTGACTAAAAAACTGAAAATGTATTCTGCTATTGGACAGAATGTCATAGCAGAGGTTCATTGTTGATCCAGTGTACACACACCACAAACTGATCTAAGGCGTCTGGCTGTACTGCTCTGCATCAGGCCCCTACATTACTTGTGTTTGCCCCAGAGTGCAAATGTGCCACAGTCAAACCCCTTGGCCTGCCCTTGAACAGAGAAACAGGAAAAAAAGACAGGATTGTCTGTATAGATTATAGTGACTTCAAAAGGAAATAGTGATATTTGACATGAATGTGAAATCAGGCTCAGAGGATGCAAATTTAAAAAAAAAACAACCACAAACCAGCAAACAACCCCACACCTTAAAAAAACCTCAAAGCACCTTATATGTTGCTATCTTAAGAGTTGTATTTTATTGTTAGTTCAAACCCTGTTCAAACATAACTGCTCAATCTCCCTTATTCTTGAAGGCTTCTGTTTTAAACATGGATATGCTTTTGAGCTCCTCCAGGCAGTTACTGGAAAGCTGGTTTCACTTCATCATGACAGTGAAAATGCAGCTTAATTAGGCCAGGGGTAGATTTGGAGGACTAATGTGACCAGTAATTCCTCACAAGGCTGTAATGCAGGCATTCCTCTCCCCTCCCCCTTTAACTGTGATTTAATCCTGGCTGCCTGTTCCATTTCTGCCACGCTTGTACAGCACATTGGCCTTCCAAGAAGCTGGTCTGTATAGTCAGCCAGAAATTCACCAGCAGCTGTTGTGTGGAATATCAGCAAATCCTAAATGCAATTCTTTAATTGGCAATTGGTAGAAGGGAAAAATAAAGGGCATCACTCATCTATTTGGAGATGGAAGTTGTTTGTTTTGTTGGACACAATAGAATTATGGATAGATGTTTTGACACCTCTGTTCCTCTGCCAAATGCTTGTCCTCTTAACAATTAGAATTCCTCAGACTGAGGGTAGCAGCCTTAAAGTCTTAATATCAGCAATATTTTTCTGAAGTAAAATACCAAAGATGTAGAATCCTTCAACCTGGAACTGATTTTTTTTTTTTTTTAGGTGCATTTCTAAGCAGAGAACACAGTATGTCACTGCAGATACTGTTTCATGGTTGTGACACAAGAAAGGATTTGCTGATAAAAACTGTTCCCTACATTAAATTTAGCCATGTCTATCTCTGTGATGAAAGTATACAGAACAGAAAAAGGTGCCTTCAGTGGGCCTGGGAGGAGAATTATGCAGTTAAGTGGCTGGGCTGAGAACAAGTCACATGTTCACATATATACAGCAGATGCTTGTTCTGGAAGTGCCAAGCTTCCCAGAGAGACTTGGGAATGAAGTTAAGCAGGGAAAGAATCATATAATATCTTAGTTTGGAAGAGACCTGTAACAAACATCAGCCTGCAATGAATAAATGTATGTGTTTTCCATACTAAAGGCAGTTTGTTTGAAATACCAATATTTTTACTGACAGGAATGAAGTCTGTTACACCAATTCATAGATGTGTTGGTGGAAGGACCCTAAAGGCCTTGTCTCAAGTATGACGTAAGGCTGTGGGCAATACTAGACCAGATCAGCTAAGTTCTGTTTTCTAATCAAGTCTTAAGAAAATGAAAAGGATGGAGATCATGCAGCCTCTTTGAGTAATCTGTTCCACTTAGATTTTTCCCAATGTCCAGCCTGAGACTCCAAGCTGTATTGCATGACCCCTCATTTAGATTATCTGCTACTAGCAGGAGAAGGTTGAACACTGTGTCCTTGGTGTTGCCCCCCTGGAATGTTCTCTTTGTTATCTGCTGGCCCCCAGTTGGATGGTAAGTTGTTGATTTCTTCCAGCCCACTTGCCTCAGCTTCTAAGGAAAGCTCTTGTGGGAGGTGTTGTGTTGTCTGAGGCCCGGATGTGCTGCATCACCTCTCTCACCTCATCAGCATTGCTGTCAGCAGTGAGATGCAGTTATCAAGTGGTCCAGTCAAATTTGCCTGTGACTAGTCCATGTTGGTTATTCCTGTGTCCTGCAAGTAATTAGGATTAATTTCCAAGGGGAGATGTACCGTCATCCGTCTGGGGACTGCAGTGGAAGCAAACTAGCCCCTGTTCCTTGGGTGTTCTTTTTATTCAGACTTGAGGTATTTTTCCAGTAAACAGAGCTATGATAAACATGGTTTGTTTCATGTAAGATATTTTAACGATCTCATAATCATGTGGGCCATGGAACCACTTCTACAGCTTTGTGCTGGTCCCATCACCACCATGTATGGACTTGAATACATCCAGTTTTTAGGTAGACCCTGTCATTGTTTCCTTCTGATGAAGTCAGAAATTGTTGAGTACTTGAGCTTTTTCTACCACCTTGTGCCAGTTTATTTCCCTCATTTAAGAGTAGACCTCCATTATTCCTTGACAAATTGAAGCAAAAAAGCTGTATTGTGCATGTTCTAAATATCTACAGCACTACCGTGTTTCTCTTTTAAAACAGAGACAGCAGAAGAAACTTTGTTTTGTTGCCTTGTTGCTTTAGACCTGCAGAAAGTACATCAGGTCTGAGGAATAAGCCTCACTTTAATTCTGAGCTCTATTTCTGAGAAGTTCAGTCCCGGAGCTGTAATAACAGTTACATCCTGATGAGATAGAGCTTCATAGATTGGTGTATCTTTATGAATCTCTGGTTCATCAGCTCTCAATGATCCAGCCTGAGAGAAACTCAATATACAAGCCAGGCTTAGCTGTTCCCTTTTCCCACTCTGTAGGTTAGCTGGCAGCTGAGTATACTGCCTGTGGAACTGGGAGCAGTGGGACCAGCCACCTTGTTCTGTGAGCAGTCAGCTTCTGCCCACCTCTGAGTTAGATCAGTCAGTTCTGATTTCCTGCAGAGAAAGATAGAAGTTCAAAGTACAATTTACTCCTGACACCAAAAGAGGCTTCTTCTGTGATACCCAGAATTGCTTGACTGTTCCTGGTCTGTGTGATTGCCAGCAAGTGTGTCCCACATGAACAAGGGAGTCACCTGGATTTAGCAACCCCTGAAAACATGGCTTATCAGCATCATTCAGGCTGCACTGTCAGATGATCTCACTACCTGAGAGTTGCTTAGCATGTCAGTAAGGCCTCACTGTTTGCCTGCTGATTTGCTTTACTCTATAAATCTTGCAGGCATTAAAATGGGAAGGGGGAATCTTTTCAGGGTAGCCAGGTGTGAATATTATGGCCAAATAAATATTGAAAAATGTCTATGCCAGGATTCTCCTGCTCTGCAGGCAGGCCAGATTTCTGGGCTGGCGTATTTAACCTGTGTTTCCCAGACCCTGTTGCTTATATGCAGCCTGCAACGTTTGCATGACTTGTACAGAGCACAAGGGCTTGCTCCATGTGTTGCCATTGAAGGCCCTTCATATGCCCACTGACCTGCAGGGAAGCAGCACTGGCTTGCTGCTGATCTGCTCAGGGTTCTCAGTATCATTCTTAGTGCAGAGATTCTAGAAGTGCAACCCCACAAGGCAAGGGGCAGTGGTTCCAGGATCAGGAAACTGGGGAAGAAGCTGCAGCCAGGTAAGTTAAAGCATAAGGTATTTAAATACAGATTTCCCAACAGCATTTATTTGGAGATGGAAAACAGTCCCTTCTGCTGAGTATTTTTGATCATCTTCATGGACAATCCATTTCCAAGCAGTTAAAACCCAAATCTTTAATGCATGCTGCAGACTAAGCTGTGCCTCAGTTAACAACTACAGAAACACCTGCACCATATTAAAATATAAAAGGGAAACTTTAGGTAAGGAAGGGGTTAAGAAAACACCTATTCAGATCATAAATGTACATATTTGGTACTTTTTGACTTACTTATGACTTAAATTTTTACTTTAATGACTTAGACATTAAAAATGAAAATACAATCAGGGAATATAGTTGGAGGAGGACGACCCCAAGTATCACACCACATACCTATAAATTATGGGTAAGTAGCGGTCACATTTTTGCAACCAGCAGTTATCACATTCTAGGACACAATTTAATCACCAGGACTGTCCTGTGCAAAGAAGAATGATATCTATGAGTAGTAAAAACCGTCAGGGGTTACAGAGCGGTTTTACAGTTCCGTGGTGAAGGATGTCCCGGGTTGCTGGCAGCGCTGCCGGCGCTCGGGGCAGGTTCTCCCCAGGGCCATGGGGAGGGAGGGAAGCAGGAGGCAGCCGCGGGGACCAGCCGGGACAGTGCTCCAGCGCCAGGTGGCAGAACAGCGCTGCTGACGGCATCTCCCACTCCGTTTCCAGCTGTTGTCCTGCCCAGACCGACACTCCGGAGTTATTTCTGTTTCGGGAGTGATTGCCCGGCCGGCCCCGCTGGTGTCGGCGCGGTCCGCACACACCGCGCGGCTCCTGCGGCTGCTCCTGGCCCACAGCCGCCGGTGACAGCGGTCCCGCTGCAGAAAGCAGTGTCTCAGGAGGAACAAGGATGTGGCAAGGGGTTTACAGCCAGTGTGTCTTCTCATATCAGCGGAGCACCATAATGATGAACACTGATCTTTATTATTTACTATATAGAAAAGGACCACAGAGAGGGCTGGAACTTAAGCAGGCAAAAAGAATAATAAAATCCTAGAATGGTTTGGGTTGGAAGGGACTTCAAAAATCACCAACCCCCTTCACTGCGGACAGGGACACCTTCTGTTAGACCACATTGAAATAAAGAGATGAAAAGGTAGGCAGTGTCAAATATGCATTGATAAATTTTTACTATATTTATATGCCTATGTTTAAGGGAAATTTTGTGACAGTATTTCCTTACAAGGGCAGGGAAAGTGATGTCTGGTCTCACTTGAATCAAAGACAAGGTGATAAAGTCCTCAATCTGCAAGGCAGGACAGAGGACCTGGTGGAAAAAGATGTGTGCACTGGAAGTTTGGCACTTGCAAAAGTGGCCACTCTAGGAGCTGAACAGTGCTAAGAGAATCATTTTGGTGCTTGATCAGTCAGGAAAATCTCACAGCTAAAAACAGTGCAGGCTTGTATAATGGTTTTGATACTGTAACAAAATATGAACAAGTGAGCTTTTATCAGGTGACCAGATCATCTATGACTTACCAACAAAACAAGTTAAATCAACTCCCTTTTATTGTGGTCAGCACAACCTGATTTATTAATGTCTAGGTTAACAAAGTCATTGACAGCAGTTTACAACAAGGCAGCAAAATCAATTGGACAAGGATCTGGAACTGGAGCTTTGCTGGCCCTATTCTGATTTTGGGGATGGAACTGGCTGGGGCTGATAATGAGCCAGCCTTAGGTCTTAAGACCATGGGAATCTAGCCTGTAGGCAGGATGTTAGCAAGTCTGTTCATATAAGGTTATGCTTCCAGAATGCTCTTAATTCTCCCCTAGATTTGGTTATTACTTGCCACATTATTTTTCTTATTCCTAATCTCAGTCTGTAATTGGAACACTGCCTTCGGACCTACCCTCAGATCCTTTGTATATATACCGCTGTACCCACCCTTTTCACATCTTTTGTGGTTGACCCTATACTGTGTGTTTGCCTTATGCCATTTGTTATTTTGCCATTAAAGCAGTTTTACTTTTTGGGTCACCCTTGCCCGTCCCGTTTATTCGCCACACCACTCCCGGCTGGCCCGGCTCTGAGGTCGCCAAGCCGAAAAGCAACATCTGATAACCATGAATGCACAGAAAACGTCACAGATGGACTGTGCATGAGTCAGTGACCAGCTGAGCCAACAGAGGACTGATATGAAGGGAAGGTCTTTCAAGGTGGGTAGATTGCACTCTTTGGCAGGGGAGTGCTGCTGGGTTTTGCAGCAGCCTTGTGCAGCTGACAGGTTTGGGCAAGCTGCAGAGCCAGTGCTGCAGTGTGGGCAGGGTCTCAAGGGCTACGAGGGATGTGCCATCAGCAGATTGCTTGAGGGGTACAGGGATACCCAAAAGACAACACCTGGCATGACTTAGGTCTCCCAGCAGCATAGCTGCTCCAGGCTTCTTGGTGACACAGCTATGCCTGAGGGTACATACACAGCAGTCTTCCTTGAAAATGATGGACTTTCATCCTCTCACACGAGCATTTCTGGCTGGGCAGTGGAGAGAGGATCACCACCATTGATGATTCCAGTCACCATCTCTCCTGTCATTTCCTGCAGAGGAATCTGGATAGGCTGGATCAATGAGCCAAGACCAATGGTAAGAAATTCAACAAGATCAAATGCTGAATCCTGCCCTTGGCTCACAACAGCCCCAAGCATTGCTACAGCTGGAAAGCTGCCTGGTAGAAAAGGACCTGGAGGTGCTGTTTGACAGCAGCTGAACATGAGCCAGTGTGTGTGTCCAGGTGGCCAAGAAGGCCAATGGCACCTGGCTTGGGTCAGGAATACTGTGACCAGCAGGAGCAGGAGCAGGGCAGTGACCACCCCCCTGTATTCAGCACTGGTGAGGCCACCCCTTGAGTTCTGTGACCAGTTCTGAAGCCCTCAGTTCAGGAAGGACAGTGAGGTGCTGGAGTGAGTCCAAAGAAGGACAACAAAGCTGGTAAGGGTCTGGAGCACAAGTCTGATGAGGAGAAGCTGAGGGAGCTGGGGGTGTTTAGCCAGGAAAAGAGGAGGCTCAGGGGTGACTGTATTGCTCTGGACCTGGTTATAGAATATCAAAAATGAAATGAGGACAAAGCCCACACTGGGTACAAAGCAATTCAGCTGAGTTGGGTTGTCTTGTTAGGCCCAAGGGAGCACAAGGGACATGGCACTGTGCTGTGGCTGCCTGAGTTGTGTGCCTGGTGTGAGCAAGGCTCGGTGTTACAGCAGCTGGACAGACAGCAAGGACAAAGGCTGCCAATTGGCCCTGCTTGTCCTCTGACACCCTGGTCCCTGGAGAACACTGGAGGGATGCAAAACTGTGCCTGCCCTCACCAGAGCTGGGCAGACTCAGTGGAGGCACTGGGAGAGATGGAGGTGGGAATACGGCCTGGAAACCACACAGGGAGAGTGGCAGACAGTGGGGACAGAGGCAGATAGTTTTTCTATGCATAGAGAGGACTGCATAGAGATGGCTGGATTTGTATAGAAATATTTTTCATTCCTTCTTTTCCAGAAGATGAACATTTCTTTATTTAAAAGTCCAGTCCAAATTCGTGTTATAATCTAGAGTCAAAGAGCTTTCTATGAGCCAGAAATGTGTATTTTAAGGAAGAGGCACAGGCAGTTGCATTTTTAATTTGGGTTACTGTCACAGTAACTGGGATTTTGTACAGGTTTTGTATGATCTGCTCTGTATATCTTACCTGGCTATTCTGTTTTCCCAAAAAAAATCATTGGGAGCTTGGGCAACTCCCATATCATCAACTGCTATCAGCTTCTACTATTTCTGCTGTTAAGAACTTAAAGAAGTTCTCCATTTCAGCCGTGTCCCACCTGTGGAGAACAGATGTTGTGGCACACCCTTATGGACAAGTGACTAAAAAAACATTTTTTAATAGCACGCAGGAGAAAACATCTAGCTCAGCCAGCCAGATAGCTCTGTCCTCTTTTATAATTTGATAAGGCTTCCAAAAAATCTGCAACTTTTGCCAGAATCTAGCCCAATCATGGCTTTTGAAAATCTTTTTTTTTTCTATTTTTGAAGACGACCTCCCTAAGATGAGCCTTCCAGACCAAAAGGAAATCAAGCCTGCTTGTAAAACATTGCTGCTAGACCCATGTTTTATCCCTTGTTTGGATGAGGTGTAATGCTGTGTGTCTATGTGTCTGCTCTCCCATCCTGTGCGCTCCACTAGAGAAAATATCACCAGTCACCACTCACTAGCTCCAATGTGGTGGTACTGGTTCCCAGAGGGCCTTAGAGTGTCATCACCAAGTCTTGCTAGACCTTTTGCAATGCTGTTCCAAGACAGAAGCCACTTGATTTAAATGTTTTAGGTGATTCCATCCCTTCCTGTTCCCTTGGAGTAGGCTCTGAATGACCAGACCAGTGCACTCTCTACCGTAAGGTAACACATGGTTAGCAGAGACCACCTCATTTCTGCTCTGAAGTTGCCTGGCTTATGAAAGGAAAGCTTGAGATAAAATATATCATGTGCTCTTGCTGCTTTTTGCCAGATCCACAGAGAGTTGACTGGAATGCAGCATCCACCCAGCACTGTGAGCCAGATATCCCATTTATGGGCTAATCCTTTTTTTGACGTCTCTTCCTTGTACCTGGTGATACGTAGAAATGTAAAACTGGCTTTGAGTGACTACACACAGAAAGGTGAGTTGCTTTCCCAGGTATTGTTGCTTTCTAGCCTTTCTATCACCTCGGCATCAAGCTGTTTAAAGTATTATCCTCTGGAACACCTTCATTGCAATTTAAGCAGCAATGGTGCAACACTGTGTTTTAGGAAGGGTGCCAATCACTTACTGAAACTGATTCAAGTTCTGCCAAGTATTTTTAACTTTCTGGATATTTTTCAGGAAGAGGAAAGCAGTTTGGATAATGTAAACCTGAGTGTTCAAGGTAACATCTTCTAGGAGGGATTTTCTAAATGATGCCAGATTCTGATGAATGCAATACATACTGCCTTTGAAGATTGATATATCTGTCTGTTGTGGCATTGTGTTGTGAAGTTCACTTAAAAGCATTAAGCTTTACATTATTAAACTATGATGGCACCATAAAAATGCTATACTTTGAAGAGGGATTAATATATAAATCATAATGGTCCTGATTCAGAGTGGTTTGATTTCTCCATAGAACCTACAATCTTAAAGAGATAGGCTGTTAAAGAGATCAACTAATTTATATTTTCGCTGCTCTTTTAGGTCCAAGTCAATCAGCTTCAAATTCCTCAACAGTGAAGTCCTTCTTTACTGTCTAGGTAAGCCCTGTAGTAACCACACTGCATTTACTGGTATGTAGATTGGAACTGAATTATTTTAAAACTGGAATTCTCTTCCTTAAAATCTTCCTCCTGTATTTTTAGATGAGTTTGTCAATTATTGGCCAATGCATGATGTATCAAATACTTCCATGATGCATTTTCATGACCAACAGTATGCTAATGCAGTGCAGTGTGTGTTATTGAAGGTATTGGTCTGCACTATTTATTAGCCCATTTAACTCCTCCTTTTGCTCAATTATTTGTCTTGTTTATTATTAGTACTTGCCCTTTCAAAGGAGAAAGAGAGCTCAAATGATCACCAGCAACAACATCATGAGTATTTTGGGAAGATTGCCCTTTAGAGATGTGCAGACAGTGTGCCCACCTCCCATTCACAGCACAAAAGGTCTCACTTCAAATGGTTTTGGTAGAAGAGGAGCCTACAGTCACTCAACACCGACGGATGTCTCTGCTGAGTCACACATGCCGGCCTCACGAGCACAGCAGGACTGGTACTCTGCCAGTATGATACTGTGCCAAAATTGTGTCCTGTGTGGTGTAAGTGGCCATTCATCAAGGGCAACTGATGACATCTTGACTACTAAGTCAGATTTATTTGATTATAGAAGAGACTTTTTCTTCTGCATGCTGTAAGTGAAACAATGCTATGATCTATGCTAAGTTTGCTATGATCACAGTTTCCCTGTTTCTTTTGCAGCACATACCAATATGATACATCTGAGGTGACACCTACATTACAATCATTGCTGCATGCCAGTAGATTTTACAGGAATATTTGACTTGATCTTGTGTTCCTGTTATGTTATTTAACACATCACTCTCTTAGTACTTTTTTTTTTTTCTCGTAAACTGTGACATTTATTTTCTTAGGCAAGAAAAGGCTTTCCCTGTCACTTATTACCTGAGAAGACAGTAATATGTCATGCCAAAAAAATTGCTAAAGGAAACAATTCAGAGCACTCTTCTGTAGGTTGTAATTGGCTACCCAGTGCCCCCTGGTGAGACACCTCCCTACACTGCATATCTCACCCAACTTAAGGTCAGAAGGAACTATTAGATCATCAAATTTGGCCTGATACATATCAAAGGCATTTAAGTTTCACCCAGGAATGTCTTGCTTGTTACCTATTAAGTTTTCAGGTAATAAAACTACACCATTGTCTAGTGCTTAGGAGCAGCTGAGGTCACTTGGTCTATTCAGCCTGGAGAAGAGGAGACTGAGGGGAAACCTCATTTCAGTTACAACTTCCTTGTCAGGGGAAGAGGGAGGGCAGACACTGATCTCTTCTCTGCAGTGACCAATGGCAGGATCCAAAGGAACAACTTGAAATTGTGTCAGGGGAGGTTTAGGCTGGATATTAGGAAAAGGCTCTTCACACAGAGGGTTGTTGGGCACTGGAACAGGCTCTCCAGGGAAGTGGTCACAGCACCAAGACTGACAGAGCTCAAGAACAGTGCTCTCAGGCACATGGTGTGACTTCTGGGGTGATTCTGTGGAGTGCCAGGTGTTGGACTTGATGATCCTTTTGGCTCCCTTCCAATTCAGAATATTCTATAATTCTATGGTTTAACAAGATTGATCCCTCCCTCTGTCCCAGCAGAAATATTTCTTGCTTCCACCATGACCAAGAAGCCTGGAGGCCAAGGACCACATGGTTGCACACAGACTGCAAAATCAAGCAGAGCCAGTTACATACTGCAAGATAAAGCAAGGTTAAAGTGGAACAGTTTGTTCATGTCCATACCACACAGTGCTGGGATTTGTACCTCTCCTGAGCATTACATTTTCTGATGAGTTCAACAAGTCTGAAATTATACAAGTGCTGTGTTGCAACCCATCAGGGGCATAGTTTGATAACATGACATGACCTGGGTGTGTTGCATGCCTTGAAAAATTGCCTGAGGGTACAAAGTCTGCTGGGATAACATTGGAGGATTGTGTAGGGTGGAGGAGCCAAACCTGACACAGTTTTGTCCATAATGCCTGTTGTGAATGCTCCTTGCAGTCTGTTGTCTTCCAGACTGGGCCGTTGTCATCTCACGATGGGCTAACTGGGACAGGTAAACAACACATCACGTACTGACAGTCGCTGCAGTCTTGTTTGACCCAAGTGTTTTTCCTAAGACCTGAAGGTTATTGCATCTCCCTATTATTTAACAGAATTCCCTTATCTTGTAACTCTGTCATGCAGGAAGAAGGTGATTCCAGCTTAGAATACATACCAGTTCAGAAATGGGACCTAGAGTCACAGGCGATTAGAAGATCTGGCATGTTTTTTCACCCAGAACTCATGAACCCATGTAGAAGTCACATGCCTTCCTGGCAGACATAATGCAAGCTTTTGTTGACTAAAGATAGATTTTTACCATTTTGAATGGTAACTTTTTTGAACAATGAAAAATGGTTGGTGATAGAATGGTTCTGTCTTTTCCTCTTGAAAACATCAACACTGAATGAAATATGAACCTACTTTTACATCTCAGGAGATGCCTTGATTTTGTAACAAACTGCCAGACAAGGAAATGGCTGGATGTAGGGCCCCCCAGGGTGTCAGAAGAAGCTGATTTCAGTAGGGTTATGCCGACATAAATACTGAAGCAACACAGTCATCGATCAAGCAAAAACAGAAAGGCAATATTTTACTTGTTTTAATTACTGCTCTTTTCACTGTAACTTCATCACAGCCATTAAAACTAATTGAGTTTTAAAATTTATAATTCTCTTTTAATATGTATAATAATTTTAGAGAATCACAGAGTAGCTGATGTTGGAAGGGACGTCTGGAGATCATCTTGTCTACACCCCAGAATCATTCATGGACTCCTACAACCAATTGCCCAGGACTGTGTCTAGATCATGTCTAGACATAATAACAATAACACAGATATTTCCTTCTGATGTTCATACATGAATTTTTATTATAATTTCATCATTGGCTCTTTGAAAAGGAAACTTGTGATTTTCATCATCCCCAGACAAATTCTTTGAGTGTCTACAAGGAAGTCTAATAATTTCAGCAGCACTCATCTTGGGAGTCTCTGTACTCCAAGATTACATTAGAGACACCAAAGAGATTATTTACCCATTTGTGGATTATTATCTGCTTTTAAGTTATTTTATGTTCATGAAAAGATTTTCAATTCCTTTGTTTGGGAAAACAATTTTGGAAATATGGACTAAGTCTATTATGGTCTTCCTGAATCTACCAATTTCTTTAAAAAGCTGTTCACTAGTGGTGAACTGCCTTTTGGGATTCTTAGCAGTACAGCCTATGATACTGTTTATTCTTTCTTTTCTGATAATTTTTAAAGATTACTGCTTTTCCAATGAGTCCAAAATTCCCCAATTCTTACTTAGTTCCAGTTTGATTCATGACAGCACTCAAACACAAAACATCTGTGACCAAATCAAAACCACAAACAAGCAGCAAGTCAATAGAATTTAATCTTTAAGTAAGTAACTGGGGTACTGCCTGAGAACACGTTATTCATTGAAAAGGGAAAGATTTTTCCTTCTAAAAGCCTTGCTGCTCCATACCACAGCTTTCCCTGGCCTCACTGTACTCTAGGGTTCTGCTGCAGATTTCAATCCAGTTTGCCATGTCTTAGACTCTCAAATGTTTCTCACAATTCACCTTGAATATTGAAGTTGAGAAAGGACTTAAATACTAGAATCCTTTCCCA
The DNA here is from genome assembly GCF_001522545.3 of Parus major. Taxonomy (NCBI): domain Eukaryota; kingdom Metazoa; phylum Chordata; class Aves; order Passeriformes; family Paridae; genus Parus; species Parus major. The sequence continues at coordinate 55,891,664 of NC_031771.1, forward strand.
ACAGAATCAGAGCATGATCTTCTGCAGTCTGGTGACGCAGCTGGACAGGACAGCTCGCTGGTCCCTGATGCTCCATTAATTGCACAAGGGATCAGCCTGTCTTTCTTACAGGTACTTTGTAGTTCAACACAGTTTTAAAAAGCTATTTGGTGTCCTGCTGTCACTGCTATTAACACACTTTAATTAAAAAAAATAAATCTAGATATAACAAAAAATAACACCAGAAAACGTTCCTCAAGAGCAAACCAGCTTCCTTGCACTTTGCTTTTTCAGCTGCTTCAAAAACATAACAGCAGAGCACAACATTGAGGTCTTACCTGTGAACAAGCAGCAACAGAAATCTGATGTGAGGGAAAGCTGCAGCATGTTTGTGCAACCATGGCAAAGCAAGGTTAAGACAAGTATTGAGGTGAAATATGTGTTGGCAGTGCCAAGCCAGGTTATAGGTTAAAAAGGGTCATTGATTTTGCAACAGAAGTACTCTTAGCATGTAGGTCACATGTTAGCCTTAACCCATCCTGATTCAGTATTGTGGCTTTCCTCATAACAGCAATGAATGCTTAAACTGAAGATGTGAGAGTAAGAGGTACAGTTATAAAAACTTGGGCTTTTTATCAGTAAGCAAGAATTAATACTCTTGTACATTTTTTAGTAAATTTATATGTTGTAACATTTTTCCTTATTGCTGAGTTCCACCCAAGATTGTCCCTAGCAAGTTACATGACAAGATGCAAAGGTTTGGAACACGCCATTTCACTGTGCAAATGAATCACACTCACTACAGAGTTTTTGCTTCAACAGCTCAGCCATTGCTGGATACTGCTGAGGCCATATCCTAGGTATGACTGAAGAATACCTACTCCATTTTCTGTTTTCCTTTTAAATCAATAATCAGCACAAATCATCACAAGTGCTAAACCTTTTGATATAGGAAGGCAAACACCATAGATTCTGAAGTTTTGTTCCTAATCCTAAACTGGAAACCTCACTGGTAATATTTTCATCATTGCTTTTACCATCCTGAATTTTATAGGTTCCACTTAACTGGTTTAACAAAGAACCAAATAAAGAAAGCTCCAAATTGGCAATTTATTGAGTTCTTTTTCCACCACTTCTTAAACTGAGCTGAAAGATTGCATTTTGTTTGAAATGTGAGAAAAGATGCAGAAGTCATTATGTAAGTGATGCCAGTACCAAAATGTCTTTTTGTTTCAATAGGCCCAAGATTCACATGAAGTCTAATTTTCGTTCATAGGTATTTCACTTTTCATCACAAATCATGGGCTCACAAGGCCAAGGTCCTGCTGTTTTTGATGGTGTACAAATGCAAAAGATCTGTTCACTTTCTGTCTCTCTCCAGAACTGCACTTCATAATTATATGTAAGATAGAAGTCTAGGTAAAAGAGAACTCGGTGTCGTGTGACTCACTTGTAAGAGACAGATGGGGCCACGTTTACAGCCAGGTAAATTCTCTGTTGTTAGGAAACTTACAGTATATTTAACAAGTTTCACAAATGCATTCAAGGTAAAAAAAGGCCTCCACCTCCAGTTGTTTAGGAGCCTGTGTGTAACAAATAAAATGCTGTATTTCTTGTGCCTTGGTGCAGATCTGCCCAGAGCATTGCAGTGCCAATCATGGACAGCTGAGCTGCCTCAGGTGCCAAAAGGAGAAAGGCCACGATGGCTCAGTGCTGCCCTAAGGTGGAGAAACAGGCTGAAAATAAGTCACTTGTATGCTTTGTGTGACAGGAGTACTCAGAGAGACATCAGTGCCACACAGCACATGCAACCATTTTGTCCATATTTTTTCTTGTAAAAAAGAAAAAGTCACATCAAGCTTCAGGGTTGTCCTGTGCAGGGCCAGGAGCTGGACTTGGTGATATCTGTGGGTTGCTTCCAAATCAGGATAATCTACAATTCTCTGATGCTCTACAGAAACCCTGTTGTAAAGGGTAAATTTGAAACTTATATCAAAAGCCCTCATTTTCTAGAAAAGTTGTTTAAATTAATTAAAAAGAGACATAAAACCAAACTCAGCCCCTGAGCTGCCAAACACTGTGACAGGGGTATTTCCTTGCAGAGCTGAGTCTTAGGGTACTTAGAGAACAGTCAGCAAAACCCATCATAGAGTATTTGATTTAATTATTACTAATGAATCAACAGGGGTTTCACTAGAAGACTGTGTGTGGAATTATTTTATTCCTAGCTTCACTATCCATGTTTTCTGTCCAGCAACACTCACTTTTTTGAGGTCTTGTAATTAAAATGACCTGCCAATTCCCTGGAAATTTCCTGCTCCTGTTTCTGCTCAGCCTCTTTGATGCCATGTCTGTCACAACAGCCACTTGGTGCACTTAGAGAGAGAATATTCCTCATTTTGACAGAGTATGTGGACATCCCTACACCAACACACTCTTATGTTGAAATTTGTCCTTTTTTAACCTTACTGTTGCTATTTAAAGAGCAATTTTCATTCTTACAAATTAGACCTAGTGAAGCATGCAAATATCAATTAAATGTGAACTCATGGAAATTTCTCCTTGCTGAACAGCAGCATTTGAGCAATTCAGAAGATTTGTATTTCCTGTTCATAAATAAAAAAATATCTAATTTTATGTTTTTGCATAGTCTGTTTTAATTTTGTGTTCTTCATTTTCATTCAAAATGTTTATCCTCATTAGACAGCTTGAAGTGGACATTAACTATAAAATGTACCAAATGCTTGGTATGGAAAGACTGTCTCAGACCACATTAAGACAATGTCACTACCTTTATTTGCTTCCAGTGTTTTCTGGTATTTTTGGAATATTCTAATAGTAAAAAGAAGGGTATTAATTTAGACAGGAGCTTGCTGCCTCTGCCCCTTGTCTGTCATTTTGGCATCAGCAGATTTCTCTTTAACAAGAGAAGAGAATTAAATGAGATCTGTTTGCTGGTAGGATTAGAATTCTTAGATCAAAGACTCTCATAGGATCTTGACATCATGCTATACAGCCACAAGAGGTTCAGAGCTGTTTGTATAAAGTAGAAAATAAGGTCTTCCCCAGGCAGTTATTTCCTGAAACTAATATGTAGTCTTTGTATTACTTCTGGAAAAAGGAGTGGGTACTTTTTGTTTCCTCGATGTTTGCATCTGCTATTTGTGTCATTTACTTTGTTTAAGAGGAAGGAAATTCAAGACATGTAATGTGGTGCAAATGCCCCAAGGAATGTAGCAGACATGGATGTAGACCTGAATCACAGAATCACAGAATAGGTAAGGTTGGAAGGGACCACTAGTCCAACCTCCCTGCTCAAAAAGGGGACATGTTGCTCAGGATTGTATCCAGACAGCTTTTTAACACCTCCAGGGAAGGAGACTCCGCAATCACTCTGGGCAGCCTGTTCCCATGCTCAGCTGCCCACACACTAAAGTAGTTCTTCCACATTTTTTGATGTTTAGAGACACATTCTACCTGTTCACAACACGCCTGTTACTCCTCTATTAACCCCAAAAAGTTACTGTCATATCTATCTAAAATATGGCTTATTTAATTTTCTGGATTACTTCATTGTTTGGTAGTATTTGGCAGTAACACTCTGATAGATTTTCTTTAAATTGAAAATTTCTGAAAATATGTTCATTTGGACTAAACTTGTATTGAGAACCAGGAGGAAATTACAAAGGCAAGTCTCTCTGCCTTGCTTGCAGACCACAACACAGTCACTGGAGTGCTCTTTAGGATATCAGAAACCACTGAAGTGGTTATTTGTTAGTGTAAGAAGGGCAGGAGATAAGAAGATATATTAATGGAGAGAATTTCATTTCAGGGAGAAATTGTGTGGCCAAGGCTTGTACAAAGCCCTAATCTCTTAACCTGGGCTTTCTTCCAAACACATTGCAGTAAAGCATTCTTGACATTATCATTCTGAGTAACAGCCTCAGCAGCTGAAGCAGAGGATGAAGAATTTTGTTATTAATGCAGATAAACTTTTACACCTTGATCCTATTTGTTCAGTGTCAGGCATGCACCTACGAGCCCTTTGCTGACTGCAGCATCTCTGAAAGTGTATTTTCAATGCAGATAGCGAGAGCAAAGGGCAGTGTTCCTTTCTTTTCCTAAATAATTTATTTAGTAGTTTATTGTTACAAATCTTCGGGAATACATTTGAACACTGAAAACTATTGAAAGCTGAACAAGTATCAATGTGAGTGGTTTCCCTCCTAGTTACAGTGTAGTTTCTGGTCTAGAAACTCTAGAAGTAATTACTCTACAACTAAGAAGCATTTAATTTTATATATGTTGTATTAAGGTGGGCTGTGAGAATTCACACCAAATTATTTTCTTCACACAGTGTTAAATTATCACATTTCTGAACCTGATTTTAAAAGGCTATGATCTGGGTTGGTGACAGCTCTTCACCAAGAATCTGTGGTCTGCTTGCAGTAGAAAGGGAGAGAAGTGACCCTCCAATCTCCAATGCTAGTTCTTGATACGTGCTGTGGCTTATTCCATTAACTGCAAACTGACTATGCTCAGAAAACTTTCTTGCATTCCCTTGCCTAGAAGTTGGATTTGGGGAAAAAGAAGAGCAGCTCTCAGGAAGGAAATTCTTACCCTGAACTTGAATATAGAGCCAGGCAAAGCATCTCACAGATTACTGCTGTCTGGGTCCCTAGAGCAGTTTACTGTTGCCACCTGATTTGCAGTAATGTCTGTTTACCTTTGTACTTTCCCCAGTTCCCCGAGTTCTCCCTCAAGCCCCATAACAGCCCCATTCAGTGATACTGCTGCCTCAGCCTCAGTAAAACACTACTCCTACTACAGGAAAAAAATTATTAACAATTGTGTCATGACAAAGTACCTGAATTTTCAAGAGTTGGCATAAATCAGAAAAAAAAATATTTTTCCCCTCAGAAGAGACCTTACAGCAATAGGATATTAACAAGATATGGACAAAGGAAGTAGATGTTAACAAAGGAAGTAGATGTTAACAAAGAAAGGAGCATATCTTGCAGAGGAAAAATTTGCTGAGAGAGAATAAAAATAGCTTCAGTTTTCATCTGCAGAATTCAAATTATTGTCTGAGTCCTGCATCTTCTGGCCAATTACTTTAACTTCATCTGACTCTAAAAATATCAAGATAAAAATTTAAGGGATTTAGGAACAGAATAAAAATAATAAAGATGGCTTGGTTTTCAGCCAGACAAAAGTTCAGTGGAGAATTAAGCTGTGCTTACAGCAACATCATAAAGGAGTGGGGTCTGGCTTTTCTGAGCTTCTAAAATGGAGTCAGATGTGAAGGGTGAACAGAAAGATCATTGCGTTTTGGAAAGGGGACCATTTCTAAATGATTTTTACTTTCTTGTTCCTATCCTGAGAATAAAAAAAAAATAATAGAATATTAAACTCCATCTGAAGACTGTCTGTTCATCTGCTGGTTTACATCAATCATCTCTAAACCCAGGATCATCAGTAAAATTCAGACTTTAAAGAGCACTGTGTCAGTTTGAGGGGCTGCTCAGGATGGGTAATTGGCTCAAGGACTCTTGTGCCTCAGCTGGAAACTGGAGACAGGATTGCTATTTGGGAAAACAAGTGCTCGCAGCCTGGGGGGCCTGACATTTTCTGAATAGTTGGTGGTAGTATCTTCTTAAGGAATATTCACCTGGGAAGTTCATCCAGAATATTGATATGGTTACCTGGAGAGCTGACATAGCAACACTCTCCTTGCATTGTTTTCCATGACTTGGAGAAATGTTTCACTGTCCCATAAGGCTGAAAAGTATGGTTAACTTTGTTCCTAAATCCCTTTCATTTCTATCTTGATATTTTTAGAGTTAGAATAAAGTTAAAATAATTGGCAGGAAACTGTAGGACTCAGACAATGATCTCAGTTCTGGAGACGAAATCTAAAATTATATTTCCCAAAATAAAGTTAAATTTCCCAAAATATATTTCCCATTTATAAAAAGCAATATATAAAAATGCATTTTATAATGTAATATGTAAGTGAATTATATATTTTAATATTGATTGGCCTTGCAACACATGTTTGCAATTATCTATTAAAATATATAATTTATTGTCATACAAAATATAACAATATATTAAGCCATTGAAAATTATAAGTCTAGAGAATCTGAAATGCTAACATGCCGTACCCAACTTCCACAACTTGCAGGCTATTCCATAAGTGATCTTTTCAGACATTACTTGAGAAAAATTCAGTGAGAATGAATTCTATACTTTGTGGTTTTTGTCTAGCAGGAAAGTCTATTATTCACTATTTAATATGACCTGGATGATAACTGTGGCCTCCATGAAGTTCCAGTCCAAAAACACTCTCAAAGTTCTTGTATCTTCCACCAAAGCTGAATGAGTGTGCCTAGCTTTAATCTGGGAGTAGGAGTTGAAGTTCAGCTGCAATCTGCATTTGTTATCTCATGGAAAAGTACAAATGAGGAATAACTTTTTATGAAGTGGAAGATCAAGTGTTATGTGAGTGTATGGTTGTTGATGCCAAAGGGAAGAATTTCATATAAAAGAAAGTCATGACACTGCAAGCAAAGTTTATGGTTTCATTATCTATAAAAGGGGCCGAAATATTGATACAAAAACAAAACACTAACTCTTTTTGTATGTATTGCAGTGTATAAGTGTTTTCATTTCCTACTTTTCTCTTCTTGAGCTCTATTACATGACTGTTTTATTGGGCAATTTATGGTCTGGCAAAATCTGTTGATCCCACAACAAGCAACAATCAGTCATACACCTTGTATCTTAACCTGTAATCTAGAATATTTCATCTACTAATAGCTGGGTTTGGAAAACTGTTACCAGAAGGACAATGGATAATATAGAAGTCCAGCTTTATACAGAAAAATGTGTATGTTATTCTTGTTATACAACAACAGCAAGCGAGACTTGACTCAAAATGGGTCATGTTTTGCATGCATGGTGACTATAATTCTGAAGTGATACATTTGATGATTGAAGAGCTGGAAAATCTGCCCTGTGAGGAAAGACTGAAGGAGTTAGGTCTTTTCTTCCTGGAAAAGAGAAGATTCAGGGAAGAGCTTCACCACAGAATTTCAGTTTTTGAAGCATGGCTACAAAGAGGGCAGAGGCTCTCCCATCTCAAGGAGCCAAATAGAGAAGGGGCAAGAGATACCAGTTGTCCCAGGGGAGGTTTCCCTATAAGAAAGAAATCTTTCACAGTGAGTACAATCAATTGTGGGAACAACCTCCCCATGTGATAGAGTTCCCATCATTGGCAGTTTTCAAGGTGCAAAGGAACAGGATGCTAGTCAATCTCACCTGGGCTCCATTTCTCATGAAAGGCTGTATCAGTCTTCTCATGTCCCTTCTAACCCAGGCTGTTCTGTGATTCTCAAAAATTACCTTTTTGTTAAAAAAACTCTCCTGGTGTTCAAGAATTTAATTTTGGATGTGTTTTAAAGTTTCTGGGCAATATGGGTAAATGATACATATCTACAGGTATTTTTATTTCCAAAATTTTAATTCACAAAAATGTAAAAGACTAAAAGATCAGGGATTCATACAGGCAAAACAATGAATAAAGACATATTAAGACAACTAATACAAGGCCAAGACTGGTGGGAGACTGAGTATCTGGACTGTAGAATTGAAGCAGTATATGATTTTACAGTTAAAGGCTAAAGCACAGTACATACATAAAAAGATCACCCAGGAATGTAAGTGGTACATCCAACATTAACTTCTGAGTAATTGAGTATTTTACCATGCAATCATAAGGTATAGGTGAGGTGAGGGAGAGCATGGACAATCCTTATTTTTCTACATCAACTCCTCTTCGGTTTGGGCAATTTTTTCCAAATCCATTCATTTATGTTCCAGTGAAGGGAAGAGGGACAGAGCGGTTCCCTTGGGCCCTTGTTCCCCTGTGCCTTTTGGACATTAAAATGGGTGAATGAACCACTAACACTGTCAGCTCTGAGTTCACCAGACTGGTAGCCCAGGCAGCCCACAGCCACAGCACCTGGGTTTTAGGGAATTGCGGATGTTTCCAGCCTGATAATCACATTAACTTAGGCCTATATTTTCTTAGTCATGTCTAAGACTTAAGAACAGCATAAGAACAGTTACATTTCTAATAAACATGTTTTCTTATGTCCTTACAAATGCTGAGTCTGACTAACCAGTCTGAGTTCTAGAAGGAAGTAAATACCATGGTGGATGTTACAAACTGCCCTAATATCCAATGAGTCACATCTAAAGATGATCAAGGGAAATTATCACCTCTCAATCGTGGCTGTTAAACACAAAAAATAGGCCACTTGGCCTGTATGGATGAGAAGTGAATTTAAAGAATGAAGAAGCTGCACATGTAAGCAAGACACTGAAGCTGAAGGAAGACCATGATTTACTCATAGATGGAAGCAGACTGTAGAGACTGAAAACAGAGGTGTGTGAAGTCTAGACATTGTTTTCTGGCATAATCTTCCACAGTTTTCCTACCCTGCCTCTATCTAAGGGAAAAATCAGATTTGTTACTCTGCATGCTGTGTGAGAAGGGACAGTACCCTGGGAGATCTTTCCTTGGAACAAAACACAGATATTCATGAAATAGAAACACCTCTTTCTGAGAGGAAAACAAAGGGAAAAAAAATAGCATATGGGCACTGACAGCACCAGAGAAAATTAATGTGAAGTTCACAAGAGGCTGAGGAAGGATGCCAAGGATTTCTCTAGAAGCCCTGGTTTGTGCAGACACCAATACTCTCAGCCTTCAAGTGACCCTCCCAAGCTACTTTCTGACAAGCAGGAGAAATCCAACACACACAAACCAGAGGAGGATTTGAAAGGAGGCCAGATGGGGACTCAGAATCTGTTGTTTATTTTTTCCCATTTTAGAGTGGGAAAGAGTTCATGGCTGTTTTAGCTCCACATGACACTCTTCTCAAGATAGAGGTGTTGGGGTGGTCTTTAATGAACAGTAGGCATTTATTCTGGCTTATCCTTCAAATTTGAACAAAAGCCTATTTCTTAATCTGAGGGTCATATTTCCACCTTTGGCTTTCACTTTGCTTTTTTCTTCACATACTCTATTTTACTTTTTTTTTGAGAGACAAACTCTGCTTTTGAGTTTGAACTTAAGTTTCTTTTTTTTACATGCCCAACAGAGACACTTTGAGCTAGAAAGGCAGGAGAGGCCGGTAAGTGCTCGTAGCCTTTAAACCTCTGTCCAGTTAGTCTTTGTGCAGTATGGCATGATAATGAATATCAGAATTGTGGACTTTACAACTGCTATGCTTCAGCTTCCTCATCTTTAAACAAGGCTTGTTGATAAGAGTAAAGTTATCCATGTACTTAAATTATATGTAAATCAAACATCTAATATATGTATAATCTCTCAGCCTGAAGACTTCTTGAATTTAAAAGGTACTTGAAGGTCCTCTATAGTTTCATTTCTATCAGAGGGAGAAGTCTCCCCTCAATTATACATCGTTCTACACAAAATCAAAATATTGCTGCTGGCAAGCTGCTGGCTGAACATCACAGTGCTGGATGGTAGATGAGACACCAGGGACCTCAGCTGCTGTGCAATACAGAGTAGAAATGAACATTTGCAAATTCCAGAGCAGTTTGGGAATGGCAATGGAAGGAACTGAACCTCTTAAGGCAAGAAAGCTGCCTGTGGGCAGAGGGAGAAGGAAAGGGGAGATGGCTAATTAAGAACCAAGTGAGAAAGATTAAAGAGCCATGAGAGTCCTCATGATCAGATTGCATTGGGCAGCCAAGGGGACCATCATCCCAGCTTCTTGCTTATCACAGGATCAGGTAGGGTGGAAAAGACCCTTAAGACCACTGGGGATAAGGACAGCCAGCTATTATCATATTAGAAAGGTTAGGAATTCAATGTATAGGGCTCTTCTTAAGCATGTACGATATATTGGTGCCCAGCTTCACGGAAGGATGGATATGGAGGATATGAAAGCAGTATTAAATGTAGCTGGATTAGACAGAGAGAAGAGTAAAAACCCAAACAGCAGGAAAGAAAAGATAATGGTAAATAACTCTCCAATTGAGTAAGCTAGATAATTGCAAGAGAGGTTAGTATTAGGGTAGAAAACATCTTTACTTTCTTTCTAGGAGCTTTCTATAAGTCAAAATAACTTTTAATATGAAAAGTCTTAATAATTGTTCTCTAACTCCAACATTCAGACTATTTCTAAACTTTTATCTCAGGTCTCATTTACAGACTGTACCAATAGCTGGCTTTATCTGCAGCGCAATGAAGCTACAAAATGGAGCAGAAATAAAATATTACTTAAGGTCATGGAACCCATGTTGTGTTTAAAATTTATCAAAGACATGTCAAACACAGTCAAATGTATAGGAATTGGTAACTTTAATCTTCAGTCCCCTTTTTCCCAAACCTAATTGAGCTAAAGTTTGTTGAGAATTATATTTTTGTGGTCTGTCTGACAAATAGATAGTTCTGTCTTTTAGATTACTAAATAATACGGAAAGTAATTTAAGTATCAACTTGGAATATACATCCTGATCCTTCCTCTCCTACATTTTAAGGAGCTTTGTAATTTAGATATATGATTGAATCAATTACTTTTAGAATAATTTTATAAAATGCCTGGAACTAACTCCTCAAACCATGGACTTGATGTCTGTGGTGGTTAAAAAAGAGTTCTGAAATTTTCACTTTGCCTCAACAAAGTTCAAGATTAAAAGAAAATATCACCAGAAGACTATTTGTTTTAGGTGTATCATGTATGATAGAAAAAAAAACACAACAAAGGGAGAATATATTTGGAAGAATAAAATCTAGGAATGGACAAAAAATTAACCATTTCTTGCAAATGTGGGAATTTCCTATGACAGTGAGCTTTACATATGTATTAGCCAGAAACCCAACACCTCAAAGTCCAGTAGGGAATGACAAATACCCTGAAATATGCTGTGGCTGTTAATGTTTTTTCCTCAATACTGGATTTGATTTTTACACTTAATCACAAATAGTTAAGATTTGCACATGTGCTATCTTCATGCTGACCACTGACTACAGATTTGGACTAGAACTACAGGAGGCAGTTGTCAGTATGACAATATCTTCATTGGTTTTAATAGTCTGACTGTTTTTTTGGATGTTATATTCAGGAAAAAACCTAAACTAAAGTGAAGTGCAACAATTAGAGAGTACTTTTGGCAGTATAATTTATTTCCTTAAGGAAATTTGTATAACTTATGTTGTCAAAGGCTTTATCTATTAGAATTGTTTTGTCATACAATCATGAAATAATTTAGATTGGAAGGGACCTCTGGGCTTCACCTAGGCCAGATTTCTGGAGTAGCAGTGTTCAGTGCTAAAGCAGTTTTCTCAGAAGCTTCTCTGGGTACCTCTTTAAATCATTATCTTTTCTTATATACAACCAGAATTTCCCTTTCTGCTTCAAACAAGAGTTTGTTCATGTTCTTTCTCATCTCCCCCTACCTCATGAAGTGGAAGACAGTGATTAATTTAACTCCTAAGGTTCCGCTTCTCCAGACTGAACTCCTCCGGACTCTGCCTCTACATTGGA